>NW_005054418.1:867001-956218 GCF_000277835.1 Geospiza fortis | reverse complement strand
ACCAAAGGAATGGCTTTGAAAACAACTGGCAGTTTGCAGCCCTGCTATTCAGTGTTTCAGTTCTGGATTTTTAAGCTGGTTATATATCAGAATATTCTCTTTTATGCTTAGAGCTACTGCACAGTTTAAAACATAAGTTGTAGCAGTCAGTGAGCTCTATTTTCAGTAGATAAAAAATTAAAAACAGAAGAGAAACAGGAAGAATGAAATATAAATTTCCAATTTCTTCTGCTACTTTTACTATTAATTTCACATTCCTGAACTGTACTAGGTCTCGTTTTTGAAGACAGTGATCTTTAAGATTTAGAAAATTACACAAACCCTGAAAGGATTTCTTTGTTTTTAATTCTGAAAGAGGATTAGAGGGAAATTGGCCTTTTAATGGAAAAGCAGAGAAGCAGTCGCACGTAACAAGAAATTTTTGCAATGATTTTGACTATGCTTGTTGCTTGTACATGATTTTTCTTAAGCAGCTGGAAGATAAGACTGACACCTTCATTCATCACTGTGCAAGCATGTGATAGCAGTTATGGGGATGAAAGCATTCCTTATTTAGTTCTATCACACTGTCAGCTCCAGGGATCTTTTCCTTATTTTCTAGATTTTTTTTTCTCTTTTACATAAAGCAAAGAACAGTAAATATTTCATTCCTAGCTGGTTTTACACAAAATCAATGTGAAAGTCAATATTTCTATATAGTAAAATATGTATATAATTTTCAAGTCAACAATTTTAATGGAGGCCATTTAAATGTTAACAGCTAAACTTATCTGGGAATAGCATGGGAATGTTTCTGTGATTGAGATTAGTTTTCTGTGTTGCAAGTTCTTCCTGCCTCTCTTTTAACAGCAGCATGATAAGCTTCCCATAGCAAAGGTGTTAATAGAAGCTGTTGCTCATGGAAGACATCAGCCCCTGGAAAAGTAGTTTTTACCATCATATGAACGGTTTTGTTAAACTAATAGGGAAACAGATAATTGAGATATATAATTCATCAGTTTCAGTTCTAACATGATTAGTTTTAAAGTCTAGTCCTTTTTATCTACTAAATTCTAGACATAATAATATGAGTAGGAGTGTGGTCCTAATTTCCAGTCTCTTTCATTTGCTTTGTAAGGGCTAGTGTATGTGTGTGAAACCAGATGATGATGACAGCTGTGAAATATTATCAGTCATCTCATCCTTCGAGTGTACTGTCAGGAAAAAAAGGGAAAATAAATATTCTCAAGTTTCAAGGGACATGGAACACAGTTTGATGTGAGCCTTGCCACTGAAACTGTAGATGACTTGATATAAAATATGTTTACTGAATGCAGTAATGAAAATCCTTATCAATCCAATTCAAAGGATTAAAGATTAATCATCTCACGTTAGAATAAGAGTAGCTTTAATTTCCCTCTCACTTTGCTCTTGAGTTTTCAAAGTGTCTTATGTGAACAAAGCCAAATAGTATATGTAATCCAGACTATAATTTCTGTTTCTTCCACCTATCAAAAAGTTTGCAGAAAACAAAAAAATAAAAAAAAATAAAAAAAACAAAACCAAAGAAATCCAAACAGTAAAATATTTAGAAAGTCAATCAAAAACGTAGTGAAATAAGAATAAAGGACAAGCTTTTTTTTTTTTTTCTTTTTTGGTAGGAAAAAAATTCAAAGCATGTTGGGATTTTTTTTTCTTTGAATATTCCTTTTGAAAAAAATAAGCTAATTAAGATTGGATATGTTATTTAAAAGCAAAATATAGCTAGAAAACTTATTTTTTTTCATTAATATATGGACTTCCTTATCATTGAATTATAGACAGTAATAGATAGGTTCTACTTCTACTTCTTTCAACAACTTACCTCAAATGTGGGATTTGAAGCTTTATCTTACTTGCCTTTTTCAAAAAAAACTCTCAGTTAAAACAGTTATGAAAAGTTTTCTTCAAGGATCTTTGGCTCCACCTTGTGTCCTTTGTGTTTTCCTGAAGAAGCTGGTATGTCATGACAAAATGTGAAAGAGGAACATGAATGAAGTTTTCTGCTTAAACTTAGAGGGAAGTTTTACCATTGGCATGTGTCATGTTGGATTTGACCTTATTTTCCACTAAGGAGCGATTAAACCCAGAAAGTAGAGTGTTTTCCATTTTTTAATAATTACAGTATTTAAAAGACAGTAACATTTCAAACAGAGAGATACATAAACCCCTCAGAAATGTTTTCTATGTATACCAGCAAACACATTATTTACTGGAATAAATCTTCAATTGATGTAAGAGAATTGTTGAGTTTAAGTGGAGTTTGACTAGGGAGGTAGGAAAAGTAGTGTCAAGAGCAATGTGCTCTGCTCATTTAGGGTTGTGCTTGAAGAACCCAGTTTTACAAATTCCCATTTCAGATTCAGCTTTATAAGTCAGCTGAAGCCAGTTTTATAAAAACCCATGTCTGCTTTTTATGTTCTACTGTGCAGAGATTCTTTCTCCACAAAAGGATCATATGAAGGAGAAGTGTCTGGCCTAACATTAGACAAATGCTTTTCAGATAAGTCACACATAGAATTTCATGTATCCTACTATGAAATCTGTATCTTAACTTGTTATGTCTTTCTGCTTCTCTTTAAAGTTATACTGACAATTATGTGCTGAATAATAACTACTAGAACAGCAAGTAATGAATGGGAATATTTCATAGAGTTATCTTTCTAAAATCAATCAGTGTTTCCCTCTTCCTTTTTAGGTACTGACACTGGGAACCAGTTTGGGTTGGGAGGGTGGGAGGATTACCCTGTTAGAAGTGAGCATTACACTTTGCTCTTTCATTTATATGCCTTGTCTTATGATGCACATCAGATTATCCAGAGTCCTCCAATGAATATCAGAGATACCAGATAAGAGTTTGGGCTTTTGGAAACTTCTCTCATGAACTATTTAGAAGCTTCACTATATGAAATGTGTGTCCCAGAGGAGCCAGTAATGACGTCAGGAAAGAGGAGTATTTTAGTTCTAACTTACCCAGTATATTCTAAGAGTAATAGATTACACAGAACAAACATAAAAAACATTTAAGTTTACACCCTAGGAAGAAATTGAACGTGTTTGTAACAAACAAATCTGTGTTTTCTCAGCTTTCTCTATCAATTTCATTTCTTGCAGTATTTACTCAGCTATCTCCATTTACTCAACTTTTGCTCTTCAGTTAGTTCTAAGATATTTTTAAGTGTGAGTTGTTGTTTTGGGCTTTTTTGTGGAATTTTTTTGGTTGGTTGATTTGGGGTATTTCTGCCTTCTTTGTCTTCTCTGAGAATTTTTCTTGGGCAAGAGATGCTACTGAAAATTTATATTAGTTTTTTTTCCTAAAAATTGAAACATCAGATTTGGTTCCATGATTTGTACAAACATTCACCTGTTTTTTCTTGCTGGTTTGTTTATTTGGTTTGGGATTTTAATGCATGGTTACTGCTCTACATCACTGAAGAGATGAATTTTCCCATCTGAACTTTTATCAAGCAAGCTATGCCATAATTTTTTATGCAAAGGGTTTTTTTACACCCTTGTTAAGGAAGGACATATTGAAAATAATTGCATTGACTAGAGTACTACATAACCATTACAAAATTAAGCTCAACCAGAGACAAAAAATAAGCGAGTGCTCTGTAAGGCAAGAAAGGAAAGGGTATGTAATTTTCCTCCAAATTACATATTTTTCTTCCCCCAAACCTCCTCCTCCCTGGGATCATAACAACTATTGTCTTCTCTGAAGCAGGGGAAAAAGAAGGACTCAGCAAACTGCTATGCAGTCCAGAACATGGGACCTTGTTATTGACATTGCTGCTTTCTTTGGCTTCTGTTAAAGAGCTGTCATTTCCTGATACACGAGCCACAGATTGAATGCTGATCACTGTGGTAGCTACAGACAGATGTCTATGAGAATAAATCAGTCTGGTGCACAGTTTTTCAGTAACTTTCAAGGGCTCAGATGTTCAACATTGCTGGTTTAAGACCAGTGGAAATTGATCTAGCTTACACAACTAGTTTTCTAGCTTACACAACTTCAGAATTGCTCTCAGTCATAAGAAGGAAAGTTACAATATAGTAAGGTATTTTGAACTTGATTTTATTAAGAGCTGATTGCTACAAGGTACCTTAGCAAAGAGACTTTGCTAGTTATAGTGCCACTCTTTCTCATGGGCATATTGATAGCACCAAGACTCTTCATGTCCTGCTAGAAGTAAAAAGACACAGACACCACACTCAATGCAGCTAGGCCCAGGCCTGTTGTTCAAATGAGGAAGTCAGAACTAGATAAAGCAACAATCAAAGCAAACCTCATAAAAAATGAAGGTCTACATTATGACAGAATCACAGAATATACTGAATTGGAATGGACCCACAAGGATCATCAAGTCCTACTCTTGGCCCTGCATAGCACTAACCCCAAGAATCACACCATCTGCCCAAGAGTGTTGTCAAAACAAAAATTCTGTCAGACGGTGTTGTGACCACTTCCCTGGGGAGCCTCTTCCGGTGCTCAGCCACCCTCTGGCTGAAGAACCAAAACCTTTTCCTAGTATCCAACCTAAACCTTCCCCGACACAACTTCAGGCCACTCCCTAGGGTTCTCTCACTGGTCATCACAGAGAAGAGATCAGTGTCTGTCTCTCCTCTTTCCCTTGGGAAGAATTTGTAACTGCAATGAGGTCTCCCCTCAGTCTCCTCTTCTCCAAGCTGAAGAGACCAAGCGACATCAGATGCTCTTCATACAGCATCCCCTCAAGGCCTTTCACCATTTTTGTGGCCTTCCTTTTGACACTCTCTAATAGCATTATATCTTTCTTACATTGTGGTTCCCAAAACTGCCCAAATTCTCAAGGGGAGCCTGCCCCAGCTCAGAGCAGAGTGGGACAATCCCCTCCTTTGCCCAGCTGGTGATGCTGTGCCTGATGCACGCAGGCCAGGGCACTGCTGGTTCATGTTCAACTTGCCACTGACCAGGACCCCTAGGTCCCTTTCCATGATGTTGCTCTACAGCATCTCATTCCTCAGACTGTCTGCATACCCAGGGACAAAGCAAATCAATTCAGACTTGAAGTCCATCTAATTTAAGTAAGGTTATTTGCAATACTCAAAGCCAACACTTTGAATACTCAGCTTAATTCCCTGAAACCGTTTCATTGTGAATAAAGGCTATTCAGATAGAAAAATAAATAGATTTTAATTATACTCAATTAAAGATCAAGCTGAGTCATGATCAAAGAGTGTCAATTACCTTACATTTATTTTCCTGGTAAAATTCAAGAAAATCATTAGAGTCTACTTCTATGTCTCTTCTAACAAGCTATAGCAAAATTATCAATTAATTAACAATGTAATATTCATATTCTTCTAGCATGAAAGAAAAGCAGAGCTCAAAGGAAGTGATTTCTAAGTGTATGAATACTATGATTGCAAATATCTTATTTGAGATTGTCACTAGTGATAATTTTTTGAGATACTGTTGAAATGGTTAATGGTATCTATATGGCTGTCAGAGATCCCTGAATCTCCCAAGGGCTTGAAGCAGAATATTTCATACCTTTTTCTTGATGTTCTTGAAGGACATTGGTAACTTCTTCTCTCTAAAGTAAAGTCATACTAATACATATATTCACAAAAGAATCTAGAGAACTGTATCTCTAAATAAAGTAATGCGGATTTTGTCTATGAAATACCCAAAATATAAGCCTTTAAAGTAAATCTCCCTTTTGCCCACCATGTTGTCCCCTCCTCTTAAATACTTCTTTCCAGCCCAGGCACTTTCAGAGGTTTTTCTACTTGAAACAACTTAAATGCAGACATCTAAGATGTGGTTTCTAGTCCTGTGGGCAGGTCTCTGTCTTCTTAAGCCCTTCCAAATTGCTGAACTATAAAGTCTTCATCAGCTCCTATGTTCAGGTATATCTCTAACAATATCCTAGCACTGAGAAGACCTGGATTCCCACCAAACTGGTTTAAATGGTAGGGTCTTGAGGAAGAAAATCCAGTCATAAGCAGCAAAATGGTGGCTTTATATGCTACAGACACATCCCCCTTCGGCAGAAATGTCTCAGAGTACAGCAGTGTTTGAAATGTCTCTATATTGTTTCTTGTCCTGCCTGTTCCAATCTGTATTTCATAAATGTTTTAATGGGGAAAATATTTCAAAGATCAAATTTCAAAGATCAAAATATTTCAAGGTTCTTTCCCAAAAGGCCATTAAAAGGGCCTTAGAAACACCAGCGAGTAATGGGAGACAAGGAAAGGTCATCAAATTAAGGGGAAACTCTTGGGAAGAGAATAAATGAGGGGTAGGAATAAATTCTTATTTTTCACAGTGGCAGGAGGTCACAGCAACAAAGGATTGTGGCCAGGAGTTGTGTTGTGGTCTGTCCTCTAAGGTGATATTGTAAGGAGACTAAACAATATAAAAAAGTTTCTTAACTAGTAACTTAAGAAAATAAAGGCAGGAGCAAGGACTGCCAAGGGATCTTTCAATATTCATCAAGAAAATTGCATATTATGTTCAGTTTAGATAAAAATGATGGCATGCACTTGAAAATGGACAGTCCAAACTGTTCATATATAGTGTTGTACTCTGAGCTGATTATAAGAAAACAGGAATGAAATCTTTAGGAAATAAAACAAACGGCTTATGCTACCTTCTGTTAAACAAATAATTTGTGTTCAACCAGACAACTTTCCCTTTCAAAAAAGAGTAAAATATTTAAGTTTCTGAGGAAGATTTTTTTAAGCTGTTCTGCAGATCCACAATTTTGATTTTAATTATGCCTCATCTCTGGCATCTTTGAGTGAATAGTTAGCTTCAGAAGGTTAATATCATGTAGGTTACTTGCCAGTCAATGGCAAGGAAAGCTTAGCCATCTTTTGTTCAAGCTCATTTAACTTTTTGGAGCCTAAGATTTCCCTCAGAAAACTGCAAAATAAGCAATGGCAGCCAATTATTCAAGTTAAGTGGGCAGTAAGAATGCATCATTTACTTTTTAGCCTTCATTAAGTCTGGGCCAACTGTCTCTCAGAGGTGGTACAAAGGGTGTTGCCTAGCAAAGGAGAGCAAGCAAGGAGGAGAAGACAGACCCAGTCATCCTATGGTCATCTTGCAAACAGAATCTATTAATATATGGGAAGATTTTAATAATTATAGAGGATATTTGAGTAACCAATTACTGCTGACTTACTTTCAGAAAGGGGTGGTCTAATTTCAGAGAATGAATATAACATCACTGTTTAGAGCTTTGAATTTAGCCTACATGAACATACTGCTTTATTGCAAGAGACTGGAGAAATTAGAAAAAAAAAGGCATTAAACCTGTTGATGCGATTTTGTAAAGATTTTTTTAATTTTTAAAAATCATTTTTATTTTTGCAATGAAAACAATTTGGCTGAAAAATGCAACCAAATTTTATCAACACAAGATTTCAACTTTTGAAATATTGCTTTGAGAAGTAGTCATGTACAGAAGTTTTAAAAGAAAACCCACCTAATAGAAATTAGTTGCAGTTGGTTTTCAAGATTATTTAAGTAATTTAAAAGATCACAAATTGTACAAAACCCTCACATTTTATGCTCTTACAAGGAAGGAAAAAAACAAGCATAGTATTGTAATCAAATATATAGAAACTATATAACTAATGTTTTGTCTGCAAATATACTTCAGTGTGTTAAATTCTTTTGAATGGTCATCAATGCAGCTTTCAAATTTCTTTTATGGTAGTTATGTTTGATTTGATATATTGATAATGAGATTTCAGAGATGGATCTCTGCTCTGATATGCCCATAAATAAGTATGGTACCTGGGGCTTCTGGAGGTTTACATGATCACAAAACTGGAATCAAATCCAGAAAATTATGCCAAAGGAACAAAAATTTGTTTACATTTTCTTGCTGTTTGGCTGAGAGCAAAATGCTCATCTGTTTTGTCACTTATACATACCATAATTAGTCAGGTTTTTTTGTAATCATCAAATTAATTTCTTAGAATAGTCAAAATGGTCACTAGAAAATAAGGGATGCCAAATGCTTGAATACTTGTCTTGTGCCTGTAAAAGTTAATGTTCTTCCACCTGTTAATAACAGGAAAAATATAATATGGAGAGTAATGTAATTAAGGAGCAAAACAGATGGTATCTTCAGTGAGAAAATTATCCAGAGCTGTTGGATCCTAGAGCATGGATTAACTCTTGTACATACAGAGGTCGCTATTCCAGCAAACTTGGATGTGTAAAACAAAATATTGTACATGTTGACTCAGCTGCTCAGCCAGAAACAGGGGCAAAAGCTTTCTAATGAAAACAGGTCCAGGTCAGGAAATGCTTGCAAAAATAATTTCTAGGCACTTCAGGCAAGAATGTGAATTTGAGACTTTGCTTTGCAGATTTCTGGCCATTCAGTGCTGTGATGTCTTTGATGTCTTGCAGGTCCAGGATATTTTTGGGTTGTTGCACTCTTTCCTGTCTGCAGAGGTTGGTCACCATTTTGGTCCCACTATGAGAGTGGAGGCCTGGCACATTCTAATTGTCTTTAGGAAAAAATCTGCCATTGGAGGCTGGAAGATATAGAATTCAGTTCATGTATTTGTAGTATAGCCTGGGTACTGTGCAGTATATTTTTTCTTACAAAGACAACAGCTTGCATTTGTTTGCAGTTTTGAGGTCTGAGTCAGGTGGGTTTCAGAGTCTGATCCTGCCCTTGCTGCAACTAAAGACACTCAAGAAAGATTATGTAGTACAATGTAGGGTAGCCAGCAGTGTGATAAAGCTATAAGTGAGGTAACATGCAGGGTGATTGAGGAAATAGTATGGACAAAAACACGAGTGATTTTTCTTTTGAAGGAGCACAAAACCGTGGCCTAAAGCTCAGCTTTCCCTCTCCCCCTACAGCTACTTCTTTTTGTAAAAAAGCATAGCTACTGCTGCATCCTCTGTGTACAAAATACATTCAATAATCCAACCCCAATTTTGTTAGGAAATTAAGATTGTAAATTATTAATGAACTGTGTGCTTGGCCTCTTGCAAACTCGCTTGATCTCTCCTCACACTCAAGGGGAAGCTGTATAGCTATGGGTAGAACAGAGATAGGAATGAGCTTGGACCACAAACAAAGCATGTGTGTCCAAAATTAACTTGTGTTTGCCTGCCAAGGAAATTGTGAACAGTATGATACCACAGAAAGGAAAAAACAGCTTGTTTTTGGCATTAAAAAGAGACCAAAAAAACACAAGATACTTAACAGAATTATTATAGTTTTCATAGGACATGATGTTTTTCATGCCAATGACTCCTGTATTTCTACTGGAAATAGAGGATCAGTAGCTGATGCATCAGGGGCTGCTGTTAAACTTGTGTACTCTCTGCCATGCTTGACAGTTGTCTACTTACAGTTATCAAAGCCATGCCTTGAGACTAATGAAAATCCTGTTACCAAATCACACACTTACAAGGCAATGGGCTTCTCTCTTGCTTCCTTGTTATTAACAAAGATGGTGCTGTTGAGATGAAAGGCAGTTCTTTGCTGATATACAGATGTTTTGTGCAATTAGTGTCCTGTCCTGATAGCTCTGGAATGAGCACCATCCAAATAATTCATGTTATGAAGAAACAAGAACTTTATTTTCTTGCTTGTCATCATGTGTAATGGTGAGAGTCAACTGATACAATTAGCACTGGATTGCTTTTCATCATGTAAATCCAAGCTAATCCTGTTCCAGAAGCTTGTCTCCAATTAGGAAACAGTGAATCAAAATATGATAATTTCTACGCTGCAGTGATGCCTCTTGGGCTATTTTGTCATTTAATCTGCTTTTGTGATGGATCATAGGCCTCCAGCTCTCATTCATTTTAATGAGGGAATAATTCTGCATGGTCAAGGCTTTATCTCCCTTTGTTACCCACTTTGTGCTTTAGAAGAAACTTTTACCCCAACAGGTTCCAGATATATTCTGTGATGACATAGAGACTGTGTGCACAAACACCCTCACTATTCCATTTGATGCTGGGGATTATGTGAAACTAAACATTTTGTTATGAGCCTGAGGCTTGATTAATTCCTGTATTTTTTTATTTATATTTTTTCCACTTTCAGCCTCAAGTGCAGCTCCAGGAAAGAGACACACATGCTCCATAAGGCAGCAGAACTGAACTTTGGCAATCTTCTATGCAAAAGAAATGCTTTGGGTAAAGGATGTCATCAAACCAGGGAAAACAGCCCATCCAGGCAGGTTGTCAGCAAACTAAATCATTGTGGATGTTGGTCATATGCTGAGGTTGATCAAGACTTAATTAACAACGTGATCTACAAAATGAGTAGGAGGACCACACTCTAATCCATCATTTTAAAGAGAATGAGAAAGTTCATGTTCTATGGAAGAAGGTAGGTGGAGGGAGGAAGAGATAGATAGAGGGAGGAAGAGGAAATATTCAAGACTGGAGAGAAGACTAGGGCAAGATATGAGACTGTTGTATTATTATTGGCTGAATATGCATATTGGGCTGTACAACAGAATGAGTTTCTTTTAAATCCTGAAAGTTGTCATGAAATCTGTGCATCGTGTCTTGTTCTGCAGAAAAACTCATGGTACCCACTGGTTTAGACATTTGAGAATTTGAATTATTTTTTGTTTTATAAGACATACATTTGCCAAAAAAAAAATTAAAAAGTATCAAAGGAAGACACACAGTGTAGCCTACTGTATTACAAAATCTTTAACCATGCAAGTCCAGCATGAAGGATCAGAATGCTGCAGCCAGAAAAGCCAATGAATCCTTTGGCAAGGGCTTTGAGAGTTACCAGTCTGGAAGCAGAATAGGAAACCTGGAGTATGAGAAGTGCTGAATGCTCACCATTCCTATAAGGTGAATGGGAGTTAAAATAGCTGCTCATAATCTTTTAAAAGCCACGATTGTTAAAAAGGGTCTCTGGAAAGTGCTACAAAAGCATGGGTAAATGGGAAAAGAAATTATTAAAACTATGAGAAATCTTTTTATAAGAGCTAGGTATAGCTCATCCAGCAGTCTTTCACCTCCAAAGTTGTTGGGTTATTTTGGTGTAAATCACTGTGCAGCTCAACTCAACCTAAAGCTTTATACCACATGAAGAAACAGTCCAATGTTGAAATCAGTGCTTTCTATTTCATTTATGTGGATCTTTAAATATAAAGTCCCTCTGCTCATGCTTGTGTTTTCCTTCGGGCAGAGAAATTACAATACTTGTGTGAAAGGCAATTATTCTGCTCTGGTGAGTTCTTTCCTTTTATCACCCTCCTCCCAAAGCACTTACTGTCTGGAAGTAGAAAGCATGCTCCCACCCAATTTCTTACCCCTGAATGAGGAAAGAAATGTGAATATGCTGTAATTCTGTTTTGACCTACCACACATGGTCTAAATTGTCAGTTAACATTAACCTTGGATGGAGTTTTGCACAAACTTTCAACTGAAAATAAGAAATATTTCCAATCAATTATTTCCTTAGAGTGGAGAAGGTGGAAAATTAGTTTCGCAAGCATGAAACAAACTGAAATGAGTCTTTTGGTGTTTTCTCTGTTAATTGAGTATGTGAAGAGCCTACTGCTGATGAAAAATTTTCCCATTATTTTTGAATTACTCATATTCTGTTTATATTCATTAGATCACCCTCCACAAAGCCTGAAAATGACTACCAGTAATTTATTGGCCTGTAGGCAATATTAATCAAATGTTCACAATGTGTTTTGGTGTTTTAAGTGTTTCTTTCAGAAAGAAGTAGAACCCCATACATATCTACTTGCATTCAACTTTATCTGAGATATTCAGAAGTCCTAAGGGAATGAGGTGGTTTGCAAAAACAGGATGAGAAACTTGACAAGGGCATTCAGAGATAGCATTTTCCTAGACTACTGCCAGAGCTTTTCACACACTTTATTTATTTTAGGATGTAGAAGTTTGTTTATTTTCCTTCCTGGAAAGAGCAACAAAAAAAATGGAAAATAGTAAAGGAAGTAAGAATGGAAACTCCACCAGTTTTAATTTGAAATAAACCACTACTAATTATGGGTAAAATGTGGCTGTTGAGCAGGAAGGAGGGAAAAAACCTACCACAAAACCATCAGTGATGAGGGTCTGTTCCCAGACCATTCTCACAGAGCAAAAGAAAGTGTAGTTTATCATAGTAATAGTATAAAGATTTATTCCAAGTTTGGCAGGCTGATGTAACCCCCTGTTAAGTAGGCCAGGCTCCCTAATTATTGAATGTCTAGAAAATTGAGTAGATTCTCTTTTCTCCTGGCAGCTACAGCTGCGTACATTAATTTTCAGGATGAGCCTTTCAGCAGGCAACTTGATAATGGCTCCATCAAGTGGCACAACTGCTTCATTGCCGGCCTTTGGCACCGCCAGCCTGGGAAACCGGCGTCTCAATTTTGGCTAAGAGATGCATTTGGCTCATCTTGTGGACAATGAACTCTGCCAATGGCTTTCATAGGACAGTTGTTCAGAGATAAAAGATTCATTTCTGCTAAAAGGCCAACATTCATCATATGAATCCAAAGGATTTAGAGGATCTTGGATGCATCTCAGATGGTGCCAGAGCTTATATTAGAGATAGATGTTCATGACATGTCTCATGTTACTTTTTCCTGGAAGTAAGAGAAACAGTTCAGTTTAAGGTTAGCACTGGATTTATATCCTCATGCAATGGAATAACTTCAGAAGTTCTCTTTTGGCTGAAAAATGAGGAAACAATGAATTTTGAGGTGTTACAGGGAAAAATGGCTTTATGCTGCCTAGGAATTGGCCTCAAAGGCTGTTGCTCTTTTTTTTCTTCAGCAGCTATAAATCTGTATATAACTGAATTTCCTGGATATGCTTTTTGGTTACCTTGCACAGTGTTTTCATAATACTTTATTAATTAAATGCCTACCGTGTCAAGAAAATATTGTTTTGTATCTAATGGGGAGATAGAGTCAAATATAGCTTCTTGAAAACTAGGATTTTTTGATTTCAGGTTAAAAAGCTTCACAGCACTATTATCTCTGTAGACAATTGTGCTGAGGAGTGTGAACAGTCTCTTCAACCAAGAATTATTACAAGATAATTATACTTAGGGTATAAACCATCTGCTAAGCTTAGGGTATATTTTTGAGGAAAACAATACAACCAAACCAGACAATGAAACCCCCCTGTCTTCCCACCCCACCCATCCCCCAAAACAGCCAAACAACAAACCAAACTAAATCTATGATAAAATTAAAAGGACTCTCTAGTTGCAAAGGAAAAAAATTCTTTGAATGTGTTATCCTTTCTTTATGATAGAGAAAATCAGAAATTACAGATTTCACATGTATTTTCATGTGAATTCATCTGCAATTTCAGACTTTATTACCTATTTCCATCCCACTTGATAATGCTAAGATTGGTGGTAAAATTGAGTTTTAACCTTGGTATTTGTTCTGTTCTTTTTCTAGGCATTATGTGGCATTATGAAGTAGAGGACTTCAAACATTCAAACATTCACATTAATTTTTTTCACTAAATTCTGTAAAGAATATTCTTTAGTAACTAATAAAACTTCACTCAAATATAAAAGTGATAAAACATTTTTCAAAATATATAATCACTGCAACAGAAAAAGAGAAATCCATTCTAGGCTATCTCATAGTTTAAATAACTCAGAAAAGCAGAAATAAATGGATGGAGCAGTATTAGAGTCGATATACTCCTTTCTTAGTGGCAGTTTTAAGGATTCAAACATGCAGCTTCATAGTTACTGTGAAATTATCTTGTCAAACTGCTAAATAACAAAGTAAGCTTCATAGCTATTTCATGTTGTTTAAGAAAAAGAAATATGCACAGTATTTAGAGCCAGTTCTTTTCACACAAATTATTAACCAGAAGAAACTGAGTCCTCAGTTTCCTCTGAACTATTTTTTTTTAATTTCCTTCAACTATTAAAATAGAATAGGCTGCTATACATCATTTCAGACATTATCTATGTCAGTAAGATTCATGTATCCAGTTGAAGAAGTTACTCTTGGGAAAAATCCTGCATCACTAACATGATGCAGCATTCAATAGTGAGGGACATTCCTAGCATACCATAATGGAATCGTACAGAAATCTAAGTTGGAGAGATTTTCTAGAGAATCTGGTTCATTTCTTTCTCTGAAATCAACTTCTCCAGTCCTCTAGACTGGATTCTCTGGTCCTCTAGATTTACAGATCTGTCCTCTTGTTTACAGCTAATCTCCAGAAGACCAGGTTGATCTTTTCTGTGGAGCATACTCTCTCTCCTTTTACTTTTTTTGTCTCTCTTGAACAGCCTGCAACTGTCCATTGCGGTACTTGAGTCACATGAGTTATCCCACCAAATATCTGTACTTCCAAAGAGACTAAGAGAGTAATTCTCAGACTGCACATGAAGACTGCAAATTTCTTCTTTTTTCTTTACCAGAATATGAGTGTTGGCATAAAGGCACTCAAGAGATTTGTCATCTGACCTTTTGTTCCTGCTCCCAAGGTACTCTCAGCGTGTTCCTGGGTCTTTGCTTGTCTCCAAACATTGGGCACCACTCCCCAAATAATCTAGCTAAAAGCCGCTTCTGTAACTTAGTTAACCTATTAAAAAGATGCCATTGCACATTTTTGATAGATGGGTGCCATCTCTTTACAGTAAACCACAGACTTAGAAAAGTATCTGAATAGTCATGGGGGCCAAAACGCTGCTGGAAACCAGCTGCGCAGCCAGATGTGATATGTGTGATATATCTGCTTCTTCTTGTCCTTCCTTCTGACTGGAAGGTTGTATTTACTATTTATAGTAGAAAATAACCTGAGGGACTTTCCCCTTTGCTTCATCCCCTATGTTCCTGATGTCCTGTTTGATTATGTAGGTGCATTTTTTGTTCAATATGTAACTAGATCCAGTGTAATTATAGTGAAAATGCATTTTTATTAGAACACCAAAAAAAAAAATCTGAGGATTTTCTGTGTATTCACATGAATCAGCCCACAACCATTTTTTAAAAATTACGGTTATTTTGTTAAATATCTCTAAAGAAAATCTGTTCTGTCAGAATTTATAAACACTACATAAAGAGACAATAATGGGTTAAAAAAAATTTAAAAGCTCCATAAAATAAAATTCTCAGAATCAAACAGCCCTTTCTTTCAAAGAAAAAAAACGAAATGCTAAAAAGATTTCTCAGCATAGTTGCACTGCGTTATTATTCTACATATTCTACTCTTCTATTACATCAAAGACATGAACCTGAAATACTGCCTTTATGAATCACATATGCTTTTTATTATTTTTTTGAAAATAAGAAAAAATAGAGATTTTTTGTCTTTTCTGCCATTAAGGATGAGAGACAACTAGCTGTCTGCAAAACTGTCTTTGAATATGTCAGCAAGGAGATTCAGTAGTCTAAATATTTGTTGTAATTTTACACATTGGATGCATGTCCTCCAGAAGGATGAATGTATCTCATAAATCTTGCGCTGTACCTGCAGGCTTCATGTAGAGGTCATGGATAACTGGGTCGTTCTCACACTCAAGTGCTGAAACTTTATGTGCGACAAGATTTCCATCTTCAGTTCCAGTAATGGGGAATAAAGAGAGCTGAGGAATTAAATGTGCATATGAGATAGAGTTTGAAAGAATGTCCTGCTCCTAATTTTGACCTCTACACATTTTTAAAACAAAACAGAGATTTTGCTGTAATCCCTGGCCTTCAATAGATAGACTTTTATAAATATCTTAGACATTACTAGCAGCAATACTGGCTGCTTTTTCCCCTGAAACTAGATTATCTCAATCTAGAGATGTTCACTTTGTTATATTTTCCTGATTGCTTTATGATTTTCATGCTTCAAAATCAGTGAAAACTAATAATGTAAAAGATATGCTGACATTTGTGTTTTGGGATATGTGGTAGCATCAGAATTTTTTTTTTTGTTGACTCCATCATTACCACTACACAAGTCAGCTGTAAAATCAAAAGTAGTGTTGTATTCCAGAAGGTGTCAGTAGAGTATTAGAAAATAAAAATGAGGATGCTGTCTAAGCTGTACGGTATTAAGACATCACAATGGTAGAAATGTCTGCTTTGCATAGTGATTTGTACAAAGAAAACATTCTCTATAACTATGCCATGCTACTCTTTTGTGATAATTTTAAAGACTTGTTTTTCTGTACTTTCAACTAATGAGTTAGTTATAAGATACTGAAATATATTCTGCTGAGAAAAAGGCCTCAGATATAAGTATTAATGTGAAACAAGGAACCAACAGCATCCTCTGCAAAGATGGCAACAACACTTCAACTGGACTTAGGGAGTAACCTGACAAGTTTAGGCTAGAGCATGAGAAACTTCTTGCACAGTTATGAGTCACTGACAAGGTCTTTTATTGATCCCAGGGCCTTATCACAGCTTCAAAAGGAGTATAGAAATATGGTGCTCTTGATTTATGTTCCTCTGTGTCTACTCCTTTGTTACTGGTAGCCTGGTTCCCTCTCAAGTCAGTGAAAGAATTCTAAAGGATTGCTCATATAAAGCAGTTCACATGACACAATGCTACATTTATACACACATTTTAAGAAATGAAATTACAGAGCAGATAAGTAGAATGTTCAATAATTGTAACAATTAAGGAGTGAAATGTGTAATTATCACTAGCCAATGTAGCACAGCTGGGGTTTGCATGCTGACAAAACCTGTCCATTCCAGTTTGTCTCTTTTCTTCTTAGTCGAGAATATCATTAGAGCTTGGTCTCTCATAATCAACAACACTAATGAGAACTAATTGCACTTCTCTTAAGTAAAGAGGGCGTGGTTGCACTGATGTTTCTAGGGATAAAATGATAGAAAATATACATCTAATGGAAGTACACTCTTGTACACTACTGAGATTGTATAACGTAGCATTACCAACATTAATTTGAACTTCAAGTCTACACTGGGGAAAAAGTAGCTTATAACACCCTTTCAAAGGCTGCCACATATTCACCCCATTGGAACCCGTTCTGCACACCAAGTTCTCATAAGCTCCCCAAAACAAAAGAAAAATGCAAACAAATTGCCAGGTGTAATGTATGCTGTGTAATGTATGCTGTATAATGTATGCTGCATCCCTTCCCAGCCTCTTTTACAGTACTTGAAGAAAAATGACATTAATAGCATGTTACAAGCAGCCTTCTGGCTCCTCAAGGCTGGTTACAGGGCTCTCTCCTAAGCAGGCTGTGCAGGAAGGGAAGGTTCTCATTCCCTTCCAGGACCATTGTGAAGCCAGCTGATATTGATGGTCGTAGGAACCATCTCATTAATCCCAGCCAAAGGCATCCTAACTATTGACAATTTTTTTTTACCATTTTAGACTGGAGCCAATTTTAGTAGCTAAGGTACCCTATGATTCAATTTTTAAGCTTTTCTTGGTTATGAAGAATGATTAATCAAATAATGTAAATGCAATGAAAATTAAGTTCTCATCTCAATGTGATTTCAGAACCTCCTAATTATTCATAAAATATAGGGGTTTTTATTTAAATACCTTATGCTACTTCTATATTTTGCTAGTGAAAATGGTGGGTAACAATACAGAATAAGCATGGAATAAATTTAAAGTAAATAATGGACTGTAAAAGACACAGCAGAGTGAGGCTACACAATTAGGTACTTATACTTTTTTATCTTAGAAGCCAAAAATATTTCATCCCGGCATGATGAACGAACCATGTTGCTGTTTTGCCTTTCATTCTCATGTTATGATTTTTGCCATTGAAGATATGATCATGCAGTAAAAAAAAAATCACAGTAGTCCAAACGCAGTCAACATGATAAATATCTGCTTATAAGGTTAAATTAAAATGTTATGAGAGTATTTCCATGTTTAAAGTACATCATGCTCTTTCATACCATTGATCTTAACATGACTTCATTCAAATATTACAGATTTTCTTCGTTGTTCCTCTCTAGAAAATTTTACAATAAAGAAAGATCACATTATGAGCCATTTTATTGGTTGTCATGTATCTTAAGCAACTTCAGAGCACTTGTTTAAATCATTGAATGGGTCAAGACTTTGAAGTTTAAATAAGCTCTGAAGGGATGAAAGGATCAAGGACGAATTGCAGTTAATGATGTTTTCAAGTTCCCTCTTTAAGTGACTTTTATGAACAAAAAGAACTACAAAAATTTTCCTTTGAGTGAGTACTTTCATGGTCTATAATTGAAAAGAAATGTACAAAACACTTTAGAATTAAATTAGGCATGTATGAATATATTAAAGTATGATTTCTTGAAATAGAACATCTGTACTTATCAGGTATATCTACACTATAAGTAAATAAGTTTCTTATTCCATTTCTATTTTGTGTACATATTCTTTAAGTGAACCAAGGAGGAGTTTTTTTTGGTTTGTAAGGTACATTGCTCCCCTTACCAATGGGTAGGGTGTTCATTTCTGGCACTTGCTAATGAAGTGCTTTCCCCAAGAACTCTCTAACAAAAAGGCCTCCTCTCAGGTGTTTGCAGGGGAAGTCAATTGAATTAGATAAATATTGCTTTCATGCTGGTTACAAAACATTTTTATATAAACTAAAAGTTGTTAAATTTTAACACTGCAGAGATTATACATTTATACTTGGAACTGTAGCAAGAAAAGAACTAGATCACGTGGTCAGTATGAGTCTGCTTCATATACAATCCTCAAATTAGGGTGGAGGAGCCTTACTTAGAGGCATTGCTGAATTAATTTTTATTACCTTCAGTGCCAAAGTTACAGAATCTTTCCTAATACAAACTCTTTTCCAAAGAAGAGGAAATGTGCTAAATGCTGTCTTATGAGGTGATCTGTCATAAGAGGATCTGTAAGATAGACCAGTAGTGACAATAGGTTCAGAAATAAAACAGAACTGAAATACTATTGATAGATTGTTGAGAACCTTCCTTACAGCTATTGGGTTATCATCACCTCAGCCACGATATATAATAAAGCACAACAATATTTTCTATTCCTTAGTTTGAAGTCATGATATCTCAAGAAAGATTTTCTGACTGAAGATAACTTGTGAAGGAGGTAGTGGGGGCTAAGTACTCCAGTAACTTGAGGTTAAAATGTTCATTTTATGTAAGTATGGTTGTGGGTAATTCATTATTTGTCAGCGTAGAGTTATATTTAACTCATCACTGGGTGATCAATGGGCATGATTAAACCTACCATATTTTCAGAGAAAAGCTTGAGCTAGTGTGATCAGATGTTCTTTGAGAATTTGTTGTCAGTTTGTTCTAAGGATGAATTTTTAGAAACCTCATCTGACTTTTGTGGCTCACTGAAAGTACTGGGCAGAAGGAATCAATTACTGCTGTGTACACAGAGCTTTCTCAATCTGTAATCGAATTTTGCTGTGCAAAGAGAAGCAGGTGATAGGCAGGATGCAGAGTATTAGAATATAATTTTGTAGAGTACACGGTTTAGCTTTGATCAATTTTAAGAAGCTGCAGCTGTAAGGCTGACATTCTTAGTTTGGCTATTTTAGTAACTGATCATTAAGAAGTTTCAGAAAGAATCTTACACTTCTATGATTTACATTCCTGAATGATAAAATTGACTTATTTTTCTCAATCTTCTGCATTCTTCCTCCTTGTAACATATTACATCTTACTAGCAAGATGGGCAATTTTGCAATCTGATTTTTCTTCAGATAGACCTAAAATGAGCAGTTATTTTAGAATTAAGTCAGATGAAGGACAGCTCAAAGCTGAAATTATGTATCAAACCCTAAGCATTTAATATGCCATTATGATACATATATTTTAAAAATTACTCTGCAGATATGCACATGAAAGAGGAAGTTCAGAAGTTCACCTGAGTGTAAGAGATCTACGGAACTAGTGAAAATATATCTATATCTATATCTATCATCTATCTATATCTATATCTATATCTATGTCTATATCTATATCTATATCTACGATGGCAAATGCATTTTGACAATTTCTCTGTCAGATTATATTTGGTGAAAACTTTTCCCACTGCACAAAATACAAGAGGGAATACTTAACTTTTCAGTGCACAAACTGTAATGAAGTAGGAGGCCCTTGTAAAAATAAACTTTGCAAATTAACAGGCTTAAAAACTGGCTTTCAATATGATTTATTTTCTGGGAATATTTTCTGGAAAAGTTCTGCTGCATGTCTGGCAAAACTGTCAGTCAATCCTTAGCATGGGTACAGAGCATAAGATATTTCCAGTTGTCAATATAGGTGAAGCTATCCCATTTTAAGCAGGAGTCAGATTTTAATGACATGGTAGAGAGAGACATTACACCAGATTACTTGTGCTCAGACAAATAACAGAAAGAGTTCATGACCAAGCAACATGGGCCATCTCACACAAGCACTGATTTAAATAAGTTCCCTTCATGTCATAATTTCCTTGGGAAGAACTTGCTGGAATTATCCAAAAGGATGAGAAGTACTGAGGCAATAGTTAAGTAGTTAAGGAGCCCAATCTCTTCTTGGTTTATTACCTTTGTTTAAAGAAAGAGCCCTTTATATAGGTATAGCCCATGATAAAAGTGAAGAATACCATCTGTATTACATCTATCATTAAACCAAACTAACAAGAGTGTACATAAATCTTTTGAGAGCTTGGAATTCCACTGACACCCAAAAATCATTTGTAAGATGAATGTTATTTGCTGGATAAAAATGGAAGCTTGGCAGAAAAATTGATTATTTTCTTCCTTCTTCTTGTAAAAACAACTGACAATTACTTTTTTTTTCAATACCATGAAAAAAACCAAAACAATCAGATTAATTTTCTCCATTCTCCTGAAGGAGACTGCTGCTTTAAGTATAAGCAATCAGACTACAAGGACTATGTAAAATTAGTAGTTGCTAAAAAGCTGCAGGTGGAGGAAAAAATGGTCATATTCTGTTCCACAGGGCTGCTGTCAGTCTAATCTTGGCCCTCTTCAGGAATTAAAACCTCCCCATGATTATCTCCCAGGCTAGAAATGGGTCAAACATTTTGCTATGTTATATTTTTTTAATTTATTTGCTTCTTCCAACAGATCTTTGGCTAAATTTTCTATCTTCACCCCTTTGAACAAGCTGAGAGACAATGCTCACTACCAGAGAATGTTACTGTTATCATTAATTTGGGTGCAAATGTTATTTTTTAAGTTCTTTTTTAAAGTCCTTTGACCAAATAAAACTTCTGTTTCTAATAATGTAATGTAATGAACTCTTTGGTCTGTGGGCCTAATTTGGCATCTGATGCCAAAGAAATGCACAGACAGAGGTACAAATGGAGTTAGTTAAGACTAGATACCTTTCTCAGCTTCAAATAGCTGAGATAAAATATTGCTTTTACTCTTGTTCCTTAAGACTGAAAAACACGTCAGAGATTTGCTGTGTGATATTTTACTTCCCTTTATTTGCGTGTTTGTTTCCATTATGAATTTGACTGTTCAATGTTTGTAGCACAATACAAAGTTTTATTGATTTGGGTTTTTTAAATTCTTTTGTCTTTGAAAACTCACTGGTTTGCAAGGAAATTATTGTGTGAACTCTGTAATCTATTGCAGAAGTTAAAATATTTTCCTTTTGTTCATTCTCTACTAGCGTCCAAAAGAAACCAGAAATAGTTCTTTTATTTGTGTTGGTGCAATGTTTTTCCTCTGTTTTGAAACAGGCATGCAGACGCGCTTAATCCATAGATTTGGGGTTTTTTAAATTTTGGTAGTATCCTATGCAGTCAGATGCCCTGAATCTGCATTGCATGCTTCTTTTGCAAGATGAGATTGAAGGCAGAAGATTCCCTAAGAGTCCTATCAGGATATTAGGGATAAGAATACCAATGTGGAAAATTCATCATTAAAAAATCAGCTCAGCACTCACAATCAAATTTTGTTAAAATGCAAAGCTGGCTAGTTAGCATTTCTCCACAGACTACAGGACTTTTTGTCCCTGCTATTAGTGTTTGGCACAAATGCTTCAAAGGTACATGAGCATGAGATTAATTGAAATGAGACTGATGTGTACAGAATTAATTAATATGAGAGACTGAGAGATAGTCAATATGAGCATAGAGATATATGAAATAAATTAACTGATATTTTGGGAAAATCCAGAATC
This sequence comes from Geospiza fortis, assembly GCF_000277835.1. Classification (NCBI taxonomy): domain Eukaryota; kingdom Metazoa; phylum Chordata; class Aves; order Passeriformes; family Thraupidae; genus Geospiza; species Geospiza fortis. The sequence continues at coordinate 934,096 of NW_005054418.1, read as the reverse complement.
TCCTTGTACTATCATCTGCACTCCATGGAAAATACATGTGATACTATTTGAAAAAAAAGAAAAGAAAATAAATTGCTTTATCAGCCTTTTAACTCTACTGGGCTAGTTCCACCAGTAAACCAGAAAATATTGAAATGGCAGCTTTCTCCAAGCCTCATAACAGAAGGGAGATTTAAGGAGATAAATAAATTTCAATGTTTTACCTGCTACATGAGATAAATTATTTATATTTTGAATTAAAACACTTGGCTTGTGAGTTGAAATAAATATAATTTAAGTAGACAGGATTCATCCCTACTTATAGTGCTTGAAATGAGTATTACAACTAATTAGTATGAGGGCAAATGTTTTGGAGAGAAATGACTGAAAGCATGTTTATTAACTTTTAAGACTAATAAAACATCTTTCATACTGGCTGTACAACAAAAACATTCTGATATCAAAAATCTGCATAATATCTGGTACATAGATGTTTGGTCAGGTCACTGCTCAACCTGACAAAAAGCAAGTCAGATAGTTAAGCTTATTCTACTTGCTTTGCATTTAATAGTTACTTTCTATTATTTTGATAAAATTATACATGCTTTAGAAATTAAGATATGTGAAAAATATCTACTTTTGATCATATTGATAGATCCATACTTTTAGGCAGTTCTTTGGAAATACTCAAATAAAACTGCATCAAAAGACTGAAATTAACCTCCCAGATGAACTTAATGAGATTAATGAGTCTGAGATGCCATAGGTGTTCTGAGTAATGAGTCCAAAGTAGTAAAACAGACCCACAGAAGCATGAAATTAATTTATTCTAAGCATGGAAAATGGTAAGATTTTGTTAATACCTAGTATTTTGTCAGGTTGAGAATCATTAGAGACTCCTTATTCTCTGTCATAAAGATGGATGGGGCATAGGCACCAAAACAAATACTGTGGTTTTATAAGATTTGCAGCTGGTTTCTTTACACATAGCTTACTGTTACTGAGGGTGGAACACTGGAGTAATAAAATATCATAGGAAGAATACTGTAAAAAAGGAGACAATGTCCCTTCTCTTTCTATGACACATTCTTTAAGCTGCTGACCACTCAACCCTGGCCCAAGAAAGCATCTTGGACATTTTGTTAGCTTTAAGCATGTTTTCCTAAACCAGACACATGAATTTTACATAAGAGGAAGGTCTACTACATTTAAGTTACTGCCAGTTCCTACCCAGGAAGAATGAGATCAGAGGAGATAATGTGGGGAGTTTTGTGTTTGTGAAGGCTGTGCAGTTTTTCTCACCATGAAGCACTGATTCTCTGCATCATTAATTTAAACTTTAGAGAAAGTCAATTTGCTATTTGCCATTACTGTTTCCTCTTTGCCATATCCCATTTATTTAAGTAAAATCAATGTTGTAAGAGGTGTACTCCATTTTGTGTGTGAGGGCTGTCTTTATAAAACTCTCTTCTAAGTAAAACTTCCTGCTTATTTTAGCCTCTCATTTAGCCCTAGTCAGTAGAGATATGCAACAAAGCATCTGTCCAAAAAGTTCTCTCTTCCAGAGAATACAGTTTACCTGAGGAAAAAAGCCCAAAAAACCAAACCAAAACAAAGCAACAACAAAAACAACAAAAAAACCCAAAAACCAAAAGCCTACAAAACCGATAAAAATAACATTTAAACTCATTCCCAGAAGTCTACATTTAAATTATTGCTGTCTCATTTTTAAGTGACTACTGCCCAATGAGACTTTACAGGTGCCATTCAGTGAAGGCAGTTTCACCAAAACTTGAAAATTCTGACCATAAAACTATGGAAAAAAAATGAACCAATATTATCTGATTATGGCTTGTTCAGCAGTAGTGGGTAATTTCATTACATTTAAGTTTTATGCACAGAAATACTAAAATTTAGCACTGAATGTCTTAAATTGGTTTAAGACATTCACCAATGGACTCACACATAGAGACAGACACAGTTTTTACAGACATTAATACAGTCAAGCTAGATTTTAATATCAGTCTGTAGCCTGGAAATTTAAGTTTGGAAAGGACTCCAAGAGATTAGCACTTCAGGGAGGCATGCACATACAAGTTGTCCCTTACAGGCAAATGTATGATCTTTTTTCTTTTTTATTTGAATTCTCTCAGCAAATGGTATACTTCATGCTTCATATATTTTTCCCTTTAGAGAATCTTCCCAAATATTAGAGTTTGAGGGGTCTTCTTTCTTGATGTGTAGGTGTTACATGGAGCATTGTGTTCATCAATTACCTAAATTTACACTCCTCTGCCCCAGAGCCTGTGATCCCCCTTCACTCTGGCTTCTATTCCCACTGATTTTGGATGACTCACAGTGACCCTCCTGCCTCTCTAATCCATCCCATGCTTTTCACCACTAGTGGCTCTGCCTTGCTCCATTTACTCTTCTCATCCCCTCACTCTTTGGTCCAGCTTTTTTGGTCTTATCTGCTTGTCATGTAATTGCTACCTCAATCTACCATACAGATATTTACCAGTGAGTAAACACCAAGGGCATAACATGTACAAGGGAAGGTGCATTTATGGCTAAGATCTAGCATATGCTGCTTTTACAGCCATAAGGGTTTGTTGGAATTCTATGACAGGAATGCTAACTTGGAGAAGAAGTGAGCAATCACAAGAGACATCAAGAAGGGAAGAAATAGAAGATACTAGAAATGGGGTTGTATGTGTCCCAGATGCAAATTATCTTTTCAGAGTGCTGGGAATTACTGAAGATAATAAGAATTTCAGGGAGAGTCTCACTGAGCTTCTGCTGCCCTGTGATAGAGCAGGTCTAGCACAGATGAAACCTGCAGAAAACTGAGGTGATAACTCACAAGATTCTAATTAAGTGTGAACTCTGCTTCTTTTAATGCTTAATGATTTTTTAATATATGGATGAATATACATATCTAGGGCAATTAAAGGACTACACCATATTTCAAAGATGTTCTTTGTCAGCTTAGGGCAAGTAGATTTTTTTCCATGAAAGTCATTAGATTTTTTTTTTTTTGTGTTAGCAAAACTAATTATTTTCCACCTATCTCCCACCAAGAGCTTCCTCATTCTACTCCATTACAGTTAACTCTAAAGAGATAAATTTTGGAATAGTCACAGGCAGTAGAACAGGATTTTTAAAAATTCATGAATACTGGCAATCCTGAAATATAACTACCATGCATATGAAGTAAATTCTTTTTGCTTTTCCCTTTCTAAAATAAAGGAATCATTTATATTGAGGATCATCTTGAGTATAACTTAATCACTGACTCTTAGAGAAGGTACCTAGAGCATGACTACTAGGCAAATTAGCACAGAAAAATTATCTAAATTGATTATCAAAACAGCAATTATTCTGAGCTTGAATAATTCTGATTTATATGAAAAACCTAAGAGCATATTGCATAGCAGCAAACTACACTATTTCACATGCCCATTCCTCTTGAAGATAATTTTTCATGCAGTGAAGTTAGAATGTAGGAGCAATGTTTTGTAGAAGGCATAATTAGAAATAAGATACTCTATCTGTCATTTGGTATGTGGTTAATATTCTGATGAATTTAGCATCTAAATATATGCCATTATTGTCGGAAATTGCTGACATGGATACAAATGTACTGATTTTTGTTCCTCTATAAGCAAACCAAAGCAGATTTTCATATTAATGTTTTCAGCTTTGAATTTGAAAGTCTGACCTCAAATTAGAAATTTGACCTCAAATCCCTGGCCCATCATAACCATGGTGTACAGTGAAAATCAAGCTGAATGCATGAGAAAAATCATAGCCTCCCAGATGCTGAACCCTGCTTATTCTGTTGAGAACACCAGGTCAGTTTCCCCCGTTCAGTGCAAGGCAACACCAGCTGAAATACTTTAATTTTCTTTTAACCATGAACAAACTGATCTAATGAGATATTGCAAAATTTTACCTGATTGTTTTTAAGCATGGTCCTCAGATACAAATAAATTGTTCTCAATGGAACATTAATAACAGACATTTTACCCACAATACTTTTAATTTTTCCGATAATGCCTAGAATTTTCCATGTCAGCTAAGTATGGTGAAGAGGTTCTGGTGCCATACGGTTTACAGAACCATCTGTGCCCTCCAAGGATTGCCTTGATGTGCACTCAAATGCAAACTTGTTTTGTGAAAGGTTAAAGCAGCAGAAATATATATCAGAAACTATCTACTGGTATTCCCAAAATGAATCTTGCAGCTGTTCCTGTCAAATTATTTTTGTTATTATTGGAGAAGACCATTTAACTTTAGAAGGAAGCTATAAGCCCTGTGATAATAATATGCTGCAGGCTACCAGAGAGAATCTGTCTCACTTTGAAACAGAGTAATAATTTTCAGCTAACAGTATACATTTTTGGGGTTCTTTGCATAAAACAAGATTCATCTTGCATTTGGATGAAAAGTCACAACAACTCAGAGAATAATTGTGAAAAGAAATATTATTTTAAAAATTAAATTCAAGAGGCTCTGGTTCTAAAAACCAGTTTGCTGTTGTATGATGATCTCATCCTTCCCTCACAGGAACTTTATTGCAACCATGTTCTTTTTATAGACTTGTTGCTGGTTTTCTTTTTAGTCTTGCGAATTTTTTATTATTTCCTGCACAGAGGCTCATCTGCAGGAGCTGCAGATTCCCTCTTTCATTTGCTCCATAACTGACTATGGATGTAAAACATGAGGATTCAGCTTTCCTGCTTCAGGAAGAAAACTTGTAACTCCTGATTCTATCTGAAATGGTAGAAATGAAAATCTAATTCTAGCTCTTTAAGGGAATGATTGAGATTCACTTAATTTAGTCTTTCTTGTTTTAACCTCATAGATGTCTTACTCTGTTTGCAGTTCATGGAGACAAGCCATTCCAGAAGGCAGTGGTTCCAGGCTACCGTAGGGCACAACTGGATGTGGAGGGAATCCAGAAGGCTGTCCTAGATTAGGCTTAATTTTTAGAGATCTACATTTGTCTATTATGAATCCCATCCTTGTTCCCAGAAAGATAATTACAGGCTGTGGATCTCAGGTAGATGAATGGAATTTTTGAGATGCATTTGGTACAATGGTTTAGGTGCAGCTAGAAATTACTGCCTGTTAATTGCTGTTGTCAGGTGTTGTTTGAAATGCATATTTGAGTCATCCATACACAATTGGAAATGTGGCACAGGACCTACAAGAAATCCACTTCTGTTTGAAGTGGCAGCTGCAGTCTTGATGAGTTAGATGAGTCATCTCAAATGACACACTAGGTGAGTAATCTTGAATATCTCCTAGTTTATAAATAAACACTTAGGGAGAAGTGATTTTCAGTCTTTTTTATCTCTGTGGGCTAATTCATTTTAATTACAGATGAAGAGGACTTCTACTAAAAGGAATGAGAATGTCAGTTTTTATCTTCCCTGTATAGCAGTGCAATCTGAGAGTTCTTGGATCTAAGTTTGAATCTCTTGAAGAAAAAATTGTATCTCTCTTTTTCTCTATATAAGTGCTGGAATGGCTAACTTAGTCTATCATAAATAGGAAGGAAGAAAAGAAGCCAGCTTGATTACCATTGTCTCTGAATTCGGAAAGAATTATGCTGTAGTTTTCTCCTCTGACTTTGAAATGACTATACATGATGTCCTGAAACTACAAATTGCTCAATGCAGAGGGACCTTAAGGACTGAAGTAAGGAAAAACTTAGAAAGCAGCATATACTCAGCACTTTTTAATGGGCAGCCTAGGCAACTTGGCACTCAGTACACCAGTCTGAAAACTGAAATCTGAGACTTGGATTTTTCCCTGTACTTTACATGAGGATGTTGAATATGCAATTTAGAGTTTATATTCTGACATAGAGGTCAGATGCCTCAATCTTATTTTGTATCTAACCCTGTTTCTTTCTTCTCCAGTGGTTTTCTCCTTTTTGGATGAAAAAAATACCTTTCACACAACTTTGACAAAAGTGAAGAAGATACAAACAATTGGATCTGACATCAGAATTGCCTAAGTGTAATGTAATTTTTTACATTTAATTGATTTCAGTGAAATTTTACTAAAGTAAAACAGGAAGGAAAGATCCTCAGTTGTAATTGGCCATTTCTTAAACTTTATACACTTTCAAAATATTTTTGCTTATTTATTTTTAAAGTTAAAATGCAAGGGTAAAATTACTTGAATCTAAAGAAGGTATTCTTCTATTCCAAATTTATCATTTATTTGATCCAAGTTGATATCTTGAAATGATAGTATCTTACCCATTTTCATGACAATAAGCAATGCTGATACATCTGAAGCCATGACCATTCTTCCTCCCACATGAATACAGTCAATATTACTAAGAAATTATTTTTCTTCTGTTCATATTATGAAAATGATTTTTTCTCCCTACTACTGAATACTTAGCCTCTCTTCCCCACCTTTCAATTTTCTTCCAATTGAAATATAATGAATAAATTAATTTGAATCAATTAAAAGTAATATAGCTGTCTTAAGACTACTTTGATTTTTTGTCTTCCATTTATCTTCTCTTAATGTTTCCTTCTATCTTCTGATTTCTTTTTCTTTTATTTTTGTATATTTCTCTTTTATGCCAGGGAAAAAGCATCTCTCTTTCTTTTATCCCTTTACTTCAGCAGTGATTTTTCATTGCCTTCATAGTTGTTCTGTGAGGATTTGCAGCTGCATTCCCATGACTCCTCTTCACCCTGGCAGCAAGTCACATTTTTTGTCTTACAATTCTTGCCTGCTTGTTGTAAGGGTGGGTGTCTCATTACTAGTCTGCTGGTGTTTTTGTTAATTAGTAGAGACAATGTTAATTGAGGAGTCATTTTGTTAATAAGCGTGTTAAACCTCTAAATACATCCCGTATGAAGTCAGCATTTTCTGCAATTAGAGCATTTTCCCACTGAGCTGGCTCATGCAATTCATAACAGTTTGGTGCCTTCTAGCTTACACTCTAGCAACCAAGAGCTATGGTTTGGGTATAGTGGCAAACTTGATTCTAAAATCAGAGCAATTTCTGATGCCTGAATGAAGAGTCAAGAAAATCTGGGTGAGCCTGACTCACTCTTAAGTAAAAGTGGTCTGCTTCATGTCTGCTGTTGCAAATCACTTAAAATTCAGTGGTTGTCCAGAGCTAGTTCAAACTGAGACAAAAAGCACTCTATTCAGTTTTGTATTGATAACTCTCACCATACTACACTATTAAGGCATTACACTGTTGCTACTACCCTATTAGGGTATCCTTTAATTGGACCACAATTTCCTGTTACCATGGAGAGCATCCTGGCACAGAGGAGCTCAGAATAAAGTTGAATGCTTTTTAGCATTTTAAATAGATAGCCTCAGTTTTAGACTCTGTGGTTAAAATATTGCATAATCTACTCTGGTTCATTTCTAGAGTGCAGACAGCCACACACTAGAGCTTGTAAGACAGTAAAGGCTGAGAATAGGACGTTAAAGGATGATCAAGGCTTTTGCCCAAGAGAAAAATGCGTGTGACAAAGGCAGAGCATCTTACCTGGCTGCTTCTTACACTTAACAAAGTAAACAACATCCCCAGAACGTGATCTATCCCACCCCTAGAGAGAGATCCCAACACTCAGTGACCCTTAACCAATTAACTATGGAATATGATATATATTCCAACTCTAACTATGGAATATGCCATATATTAATTATTAGCTATTAATTAACTTAGAGAGGGACAGGGGCTCATTGGGGACCTTATTGCTTTCTAAAAACTTCTTAAAAAGGGGTTGTAACAAAGGTTGTAACAAAGTGGAGGTCAGTATCTTCTGCATGGTAACAAGAGATAGGACAAGGGGAAATGGCCTTAAGTTGTGCTGGGGAGGTTTATGTTGAATATGAGGAAAAATTTTTTCACTGAAAGGGTGAATTTGTTTGCAAAAATGTAGCAGGCTCTTCCTATCTGTCTGACACTACACATGGTTCTTTTAAATACCTTCCAAAATAAATTATTTTGGGTCTTTAATGATAAATTTTATAGCCTTTTTCTTTATCAAGTGTAATTAAAATATTTATCATGTGTGCAAATCTTGAAACAAATATAATACTTACATATTGTTTATATTAAAATAGAAGTGTTTGTGACTCTCACTAGTTAAACATTGATATATTAAATAGAAATATGATGCAAGTGAATGAACACAGAAAAATAATTTTAGTTAGGATTTAAGTTATAGTAGAGGTAAAGAAAGCATGAGTCTCTCTAGAAAGAAATACTTGTAGAAAGTGATTTTCAAAGCTTAAAACACAGAAATTGCTGTAGCCAAAAGAAATTTTCAGCTTCCATCTCACATTTATTATTTGGATGTTAGTTAAAAAAAAAAAAAACTTTCACAAGTGTAATGTTTCTGCCACAACCCTGTTACTGTAAGCACTTTATATGTTATTATGACTAATTTTTATTCGACCTATGACAGACTGAAAAAATGAAGTTTGAGTTTGATTAATTTACTTAATTGTACTCTTAAAGAGTTGGAAACAATCTGCATAATAACTGTAGGTTATTTTCTTTCCTAAACAGCTTTAAAGAAAAGAATAACTTAATTTGAAGGAGGGCGCTGTTTTTTTCCATTGACAACTTGTTAGTTAACTTTTTATTCAGTTGAGATGATTGAAAATCTAAGGGAAGTTTCGTGGATTATTTTGGATTATTTCGGAAACCTACATTTTAATAACATCTTTTGACATTAATAGACTAATAAATCTAATTTTTGGAAATAACATTTATATATAGATACATATACATATTTTTGTGTTTATGCCTGAAAGAGATAGAGAAATGTAGAAAACATAGTTACAGTGATTTTAAATAGCATTTTCATTAAAAGAATAGGTTTAATTTCAGCTATATCTTGCTATTTTTAATTAGTAGGCCGTTGTCATGGGAAAAAATGTTGGTAAACAGGCTGCTCACTTTAATTGAATGAACTGTAATAATTTTTTAATAAAAGGAAAAATACTATAACTTGCAATGATAATATTAAGGGGCTTAAAAAATGTTCATCTTTCCAGTTACTTATTCAGTTTGCTGTTTGAATGCTTCAGCAAGGGGCTTTTCAGTTTTGGTTTTGTTGTTTGGGTTGTTTTGACAGAATAGAGACATTTGATCTATATTTTCATTTTAAAATGTCAGACTATTCCTCTGAGTCTCACCTTCTTTTACCACTCCAGATAATATACCTGGTTTTCTGCACCTTGATTCTTTGAAGAGGTGATATCTTTTCAATATCTAACTCAGGAGAATCTCTGCTGTGCTCCTAGATTGTGCACAGGTTGTACAGCCCAGAACTTGAGGGTAAAACTTTTGTGTCACCTGACTCTATTTACAGAGATGCTCAGGCATTCTTACTGGCTTTGTTGAGGTAGAACCACTATTTGCTTCTTCAAAAAACTTGTTTTATATAGAATTCTACTAGTAGGTTTGACTTTATTCTTATTACAGATGGTATTTTCAAAGTAAGTATTGATAAATTGCTAAATAATCTAGCTCTCTTCTACTAGATTGGGACCTACTCCTGTGATTGCCTAAGCCATAAACATTTTATTTCACTCCTGGGGTCTCTGTAGGAATCATGAAACTAGAGTATTCCTAAATAATGCATAGGTCAAGCTCTGAGTCAAGGGAATAGCCACAAAATGCAATGCAAACTAGATAACATAAATATGTGATTTGACCCACACATTACGGAGTGCTCCAAAGCTGTCCCAGCAGGTTTGGCACACTCACTGCTCCCTAAATCACACCACAGGTATGCAACACATGCAAGAGGATCATACCATATAAAAAATACTTTGGTGGATGCAGCACTGCTTTTGCAGTGTTTTGTACACATTAAACTGGAGAGCAAAAACAAGAATAAAAAAAAAGATTAAAAAATACACAGAAAACTATTATGTCTTACTGTCACAGGAATGGTAGATGAAGCCAGAAGACCCGGTGCTGTAGAGTTCATACATAGTTCATGGCATCTCATTTTCTATGGAGGAAAAAAATCACTTTCCATGCTACAGAAAGCCTTGAAAAGTGTCATTGCAAGCTACTCCTCATCACTTGTCCTAAGACTAAGCATCACTCCCTGGGACCAATGCACTTAGCAATGTACCTTTAGCTGAGGGTGTGGCTTTAATGGTAAATGAGAAAGGGCAAAACACCTTGGTCTATTTTACAGGATGCCAGGGCCTGTTCTCATTCCCTTCAGGCAAGTGCCAATGTCTGCAATGTGTCCATGTCACTGGGCAGGAAATCACATCCGCAGGGTCTACTGAGAGCAGCCTATGGCCACTGCTTTTCCATGAAGAGTGTCAAAGATCATCTGGGAGACCAAAGCTGGTCCAAGTGCAATGGATGTGAGCAGACAGTGCCACTTGGCTCTAAGAACCAATGCTTAGGGCCAAGAAATACAAAAAGGGCTTGTACTTCTTGTGCACAGATTTCTTTTCATTGTAAGTTTAATGAAAAATGAGTCACACATTTATTGCTTATTCAATTTTTTACTCTAGCATTTTTCATATAGAATTTGTTTACCTCAGACTCAGAGGTGGTCTCTCAAATGAAATATCAGAGACACACTGTCATTTCTGTCTTCTGTGATTCAATACTTCTTTTGTATACTATTATAAATCACACTACATTTGCTTTATGTCATCTTGTGTTATAAGCTGATTTCAAATTTTTGCCTAACATCACTCCCTGATCTGTTTATCTTTCATGTTTTAGCCCTCCTGCTGATTGCAAAGTAAGAGTTTCAGACCTTCATTTTTCTTTAGATGTGGTGGCTTACTTCTTTTTTTTTTCCTTTCAAAATCTCATTTTGGTTTATATATCTATTTACTCAATTTTTCTAGCCTGACTTTTGTTATATTTATGCTCTTGGTAGGGTTTGAAAAGTCCTTTGAATAAGTGCAATCTGCAAATACTATTAGTATAATGGTTGTTCCCTCATAAGTGGTCTAATGAAGTTGTTAAATAAGGACAGTTGTGACACAGTTGGCAAGTTCTCCAGAGGTCCTAACACAAAGTATGTTATCTCAAGACACACAGTTTATAAGATCTATCTATTCAGAATCACTAAACATGGAAAGTTTTATTTTGCGTTGTTTTGGGCATTATGATTTCTTTTAATTAAATTATTTTAAAAGAATTTAAAAACAATTTTAATTGAAATTTTTAAAAAAGTCTATATTTTTTTAATTAAATTCACTTGAAAGTCTGAAAATATAAAAAATAATATTAAACTGTACTGTAGTATGTTTTTAACAAAGTGATGAATAAAGGAAGAGAGGGAAAGTGAGAGATTTATGAAATTCCCAGGGCTAGAAGAAACTAAATTCATCATTACAGCATTGGAAGCTTTTCCTGAAATTGGTTTTGTTCTAATACTTCTAATGTATATAAAAAACAATGAAAACTCATAAAGTTATTTGGTTGCATTTTCCTTTCTTGGGTGACATTTTGGATTCCAGAATTAGAGTTCAAAATTCAATCCAGACAGCGACTTTACTCCTAACACCCTTCGTTCATATGTATTTTCTGAATAAGGTTCTAACAAGCATGTGCAGAAATGCCTTTGTCTGGGAAGCACTCAGAGAGCTTTAGTTCTTTTTTTTTTTGTACCTGACATATCCACAAATAATCTCTGCTTTCTGGTCTCATTTCATAGATACTTTCACAGAATATCTGCTGGATTTAAGCCAGCACAAGCCTCAGCCCTGCTCCTCTTTGATTGCTCAGTGATTAAGTAATCCATTTAGGATATGGGAAACCAAGACTCAATTTCATTCTTTGCCTCACCATTTCCGATGGAAATGCACTAAGGACCTGCTCTGCAATGGTGTAATTTCAGTTCACCCTGCTCAATCAGTTCCACTGTGCATTGGCTGGGTGAATATTCATTAGGCTGGAGAGAGAGAAAGTGCAAAAGCCAGTAGAAGATTTTGGCCCTTGGCTAATAGACTGAAAGCACAGCCTTGGGCCCCCTGAACAGGGGATTTACAGAACGTGGTACCTCAGAGTGGAGGTCCAGGATGGTGCTTGCCAATGAGAAATACTACAGAGATCTCACCTTCCACAGGGCACCTCTGACTCATACATAGTCTTAGAAATCATCACCAAATCAATAACAATCATTCATTTAAAGAATAAACTAGAGATTGAGCTTTTTTTAACAGCACTAAATACCAGTTAAGTATGCAAATATAAATATATAAGCATGTTGTTTTTTATGTAGATAGATATATTCTTGAATCTTCATATTAAAAAAGACATCTTCTAATCAGAAAACTTTTCCAAAGACATTGACTGAAGATCTAGGGACCACAGATTCACCTGTATAGTGTTTATTTGTTTTAATAATACTTAACATTTTCAGCATTTTATCTACCTCAGCTACTAAAGAAAGGTTTCGTTGAGGGTGTGTGTGTGTAAACCCAAATACTAAAATCTGTACCATCACAAGGTGGTGCTGTTGGATAAGAAAAATCTAGAGAAAAACATTGAGAAAGATTTTTACGGTGAGTTAAATAAAATTAAAAGAACGACAGCTTCATTCACCTCTGTCATGTCCAATCTTTCATTTCTTCTTTTGACACAAAGGTTTTAAATTAGGCAGAATCGGTATTCCTGTGGTTTGTATTCTTGATATCTCACACAGTAGATACAGATCTTTAACATGAATTTTATGCCTCTGAAGACTGACAGTTAATGAGGCTATTATTTTCATTTTTAAATTGGCCAAATGTGGGACATGAAATTGGTGGTTCACATCTCTTACTGTTACCTTTCAGTGCAAATTTTATTCTTCAACTTTTAAAACCTTTTATAATATAAGGTGAATGCCTAAATCATTGGATGATTCAATAGGGTATTTTCTATTGCAACAAGTACTTCGCTAAGCCAATAACCTTGTTTATTCAATATAAATGGCATGTTTTGAAAAAAGAATGAATACCAGCTCAAATTGCTTTGGCTGATGTAGCATCTTGACATTGAACTGCACATTCAGAGGAACCTTGCTATCATCTAATTTACAATCTTTCTTCAGAAATGTACTTTTTTCTAAAAAGATGTTCAGTGCAGTAGCTGTAAACAAAGTCTTCAATTTGACAATCATCTGTGCTTATAATAGTTCAAGCTAAAGGTATTGAAAATTTCAGCAGCACTCCATGGGATCTTTCAGTATCTGTGGAAGAGTGTGGAGATGTCCAGTTTTAAAATTACTGAATAGACTAATTACATCTTTCCTGATTGATAAAGCAGCAGGTAATGACATATTTCGGGTGTGAGGTGTGCTGAAATTATTTTTTTAGTTATGGAAGTCATTGTTATGTTAACCCTTTTAGTGTATTTTGAACTTCAGGTGCTCCCACTAGTACTACATTATAGCACTGCATGTGAGGCCAGAAAATATGTCAGATCTCTGGCAGGGATTTTCAACGGCAAAATGAAAGTTTTTGAATTGTACTTTGCTTCAAAGAAAGGGTCTCAGCAGTTGTATTCTTTGTGACATTGGTAGGCAGACTCATCATTAGCATCTTTGACTTACAAGAATAGGAAGCCTGAGGGTCTGAATTTTACCCCTTCACAGTTAAAAGATGAGGCACTCAGACTAAGCCTGTGGCCAACTACTGTTTTCAATATAAGGGGCAGAGTAATCTGTCAGTTTATTTCCACCTCTCACATTCATGCCTCATGTGTAGCTTTTTGGGGGGCTTCGTTGGGGTTTTTCAATTTTTATCTTTGAATGTAAATCCTGAGTGAGATCCTGACTAACCTTAACTCCCACTGAGACTAGCAGAATTTGTAAATGCAAATTATGTTATCAGCACATTTTTGAATGCAGACTATGTTATCAGGACCCCTTGGGATCTGGTTCAAAGCCTTGATGTGTTTGATTTATTTTAGATGTGTTTGATTTGTATTTTATTAAAAGGAGCCCCTTCAAAGGTAATGGATAACATGCTTCAAAGACAAAATGCACTTGTGATCTCACAGAACCAGCATGGTCTACTGGGTAAGTATTAACCTGGGAAAACAAGGTTGGAATTTCTGGGTATTTCCATCATCATTCATTACCCTGCTGAATTGCCTGCAGCAAGTGGTTCCCGCACTGTGGTTTTGGTGCTTTGTTTGTTTAGGTTTTTTTTGTTTGTTTCTGTCTGTAAATAGAGATGATTGATGACAAGCTGATGTCAAAGTTTGGCATTGTTACCCCACTCAGAAGAAAATACTGCTTCTTTCCATTGGGCTAAAGGAACATGAAGACAAGCTAGAAATAAGCATGAAAATTCTGCATGTTCTGTATTTCTTTATACCCATTTGTATATAAATATAGCAGTACTTTGTCTCTTTCTTCTTTTTGTGTAACTTCTGTGTTCTTTTGTATTACTAAGTATTTCTAAGCTAACTGTTGTGTAGAAAAACTTTTTCCAGAGAAGGCTAAAAAGAGCAGTAAGTTCAGACAATACAGAAATATACATTTCTCACTGTACACGTATTTTTTGTTCCTCATCCATTATTCAATCTGCTGTAGGAAAAGCTTGTACGTGTGACATGAGACTAACAAAAACATTGCAGTCATGAGTATTTTCAATTCCTAGCATCCTATTGTTTGGCATCTAAATCTGTGTGAGCTGTTTTCCTCCTGCTGTGGTAAACAATCCTGTTTTCTTACCATTCTCTTAAACATTGCAGTCATGGAGAATAGCTGCCTCTCTAGGGAGTGTGTACACTACAGTTTGCACCTCGACTCTCAGAGTAAACATAAACATTTATGCTGTTATGTCAGTAATATAACCTCCCCACTCCAGCTGAGTATTCCCCTGATTATGCAGCAACATTAGCCCTCTCAGCCACAGCACCACACTGGGAGCTGGCAAGATCATGTTCAGCTGTTTTTAACTTGAAGGAACAGATTGTTAGAAAGCAACATGTCCTCAGCTTCGTTGATTTAGAGCTTGGGTAAACCTCTATGAAGTGAGAGTTTGGGGATTTCAGTGAGATCAAATGCAGCCATATTCTTGCCTAAATAGGAAATATTTAATGCAGTATTACAGTTTAGCTTGCCTATTTAACATCATTTTGGGATGCTCATGTCTCCTATCACGCTAGGCAGCTGATATTGTCACTGAAGTGAGCAGGAAGGAATTGATAATTAAACAGATAATGAGTAGTAGAAATTCACTAAAGAACACGGGTGATATTTCCATGTCTGTCTTTTTTCTACACTTAATTTTCTTTTTGCTCTGTTGTCTTGATGCAGCTGCTGCAACTGAAAAACTTGATTGCAGAGTTTTAGATTTTTAGAAGATGGAGGGCCAGGTTTTTGTGATGCTGTTCCTAAACCAAGTGCAAACTAGCCCCAAAGCTGCTGTAAACAGCCTGGCAAGTCCATTACAGTGCAGAGGTGATCCAAAACTAAAAGTGAGCAGGGATTTTTCTCTCTCTTCTCATGCCTGAAGCTGGGAAATACTGGCATAACTCTAAGAAAACACAAATGGCTAGTGTGTTGTTTTGCCAGGAGTATTTCACCTTGCAAGGGAAGAGAAGAGAGTTCAAAATCATTTCCTTTTTGTAGTTTGATGAAATGAAGACTAAAGGTGCTTGGGATTCTGTAGAAGTCCTAGTTTAAAAATAGCAACATCAAAACTGAATTGATAATCTAAGTCCCTGTTAGTGGGAATTTTGCTGTTAGTGTAAGCCAAAGGGGCATCATGATGCTCTGATTCGACACAAAGCCTTACGGCACCCTCTCAAAATGGTTGATATCCCAGTTGATATCCCTCTATCAGCTGATGCCCAGTATCTCGCCTCCATTTTTGGGTTTAATGCAGAACTGTAACAGAACAAAATGAAAAAGTACCTATGTATTTATACTGTATCTGAACTCTGCTTTTTTTTTAGCCACAGATCTAAAAATGCTGTCTCCATATTCTGCTTCAGCAAGGTAATCTCTGAACTCTATAGCTGGTCAGGGTCCTAATTTTTTCCTAATATTTATTCCTTTTTCCTAACTTCTGCTGTCTGAGGGCTTGGGCACTCACACCATAAACTGTTTCAGAGACTTGATCCAGCTAAGGACTAATAAGTGTTTTCTTTTCTTCTCTCTATCTCTTTTTTTTTTTTTTTTAATTTTTTTACTCTGTGAATTTTCATCCGTTCAGCTCCCATAATGTTTCAATACATGATTACACAAGACATAGTGCCAGTTCAAGGCAGGAGAGTGCACAGCTGGGGATGGAAAAGGCAGCTGAGATCACAGCAGTCTCAATTTAGATTTGTTGAAATGATTATGGATATGCACCTTTCATTTCCTGAATTTTAGCTGCTGCTGAGAGAAGTGATCCCTGGAGACAAAAATATTTTTAACCAGACCAGTTCATCATGCAGTTATAGGAACTTCATGCACTTGGCATTTAGAAGGTGGTAGAAGCTAGAGGCAAGCAACTGGGGGAATGAGGAATATATCTTTAGTGGCAGTGATAGTTCATTTCATCTTACAGTGATACTGAATCTTTGTATGTTTTAAACTAAATGTATTTTAATTAAAAAAAATATGTTTAATTTCTTAACGAGTTTAACAGAGCTACAGTTGTGTTTCTTGAAACCTTATATGTTTAGGATTTTTCCAGAGGAATTTCAACCTGACCATTCTTCACAACTCCCCCCCACCTTCTTTGGTCTCTGTTCTTTGCCTTCTCAGCTCCTCTAGATGCACAGAATGAAATAAATTATATAGGAGAACAGAGAATGGGTTTTCATGATGTTATTATGTAGTGATTTGCAAGATTTTGAAGCTGTTGGTCTTCAGTTCAGAGATAAACAATTCTGATTGTCTCTAATAATATTAGTTGCCTTTGAATACTATTCAAACATCTACAACATGCAATAAATTGGAAATGACACACAGTGAAGAGCAAATATGTGTGAACTTGATACTTAGGAATATGTCACTGTTCTTAATATAAGCTTCTATCTGACTTGCAAACCCCAAGGATTACAGTTCCACACTTATTAATTACCAATGAAAAAAAGTGGCTTGTTGTTTTCTAAGGTATTACACACCACTAAAAATACTGCTTTTCTGAGTCATGCCTAGGACATAACTGTAACATGGTTGCAAACTAGATTTATTTTACATCCTTCAGGCTGAGCTCCTAAAATGAAATGTAATTGATCAAATTATGTATTGTGAACAAATCAGACAAACATGGGAATTTTTCCTTAAAGAAAATTTTTCAATTTTGTTTCCATTTTCTTTGTTTAATGGAATGAAATATGATTATGTCTAAAGTTCTCCATCTCACAATTTTACAAAATAGGTAATTATAAAATTGATTTTAACAAAAGTGAAAATAGGAAAGTGAGAAAGAAAATATTTAACTAACACTGCAAACGGAATCAAAGTATTTAATATGAGCCGTGATACTGATACTAATTCATAAACCTCTTTCTATTTAAAAGTTAATCATTTTTGATAAAATGGATGCATGTAAAGCCTCAATAACAGCGTTTTTTTGCCAGAAACATAAAAGTTGTGGTTAAGACACATATAATATAAATGGAATTAATGGAATTCTACCATATTTTTTAAACCCTAACTTGGCACTTTAATACATTTTTTCTCTTAGTTCAATATCAGGTTTTGCATTCATTGATGAAGCTTTTACTTTTTGAGTAAATTTCTAGTTCTTTCTGTCTATAATTAGAAAGTTTATGGTTTAATTAAATTACCTTATTGATTAGCATAAAATAGTCTTGTAATATACAGCTTCTCATAACTTAAATATTTTGCAGTTCACTTGACTTGCTATTTTTATTTAGTTAAAAAAAAATCTGGCCTATGGCATCTTCAGTTTTCATTAGCATTCCTAGGTGAAAAAAAGAAAAATAACATAAACCCAGAAGTTTAACTTTTATTACAATATCAACATTGGCATTTCATTAGCTAGCAAAGGTCTCCAGCTGACTTCATCAGTGAATAGATTGGTATAATTTCTCTCTAACCAGGGAATAAAGTCACCAATATTTTACAGTTCTCATGCATACTTGCATGTTGAGAAAATTAAATATATCTTTTGTGCAAAAGCCCAATATAAAAGTTCTTACAACATCTAATATCTTTGTTCTGGCTTTAGAGATGAAGAAACTGGACAGCAGAGCCTAAATATGAATGCTGGAATGTGAATAAAAGGATGTATGTGTGTAAAACAGCCTCTATTTTGCTTCTTCATCCATGTTTCACCTTCAAAGAGCCAAAATAATCAGTTGTTATTTTAAGAATAACCCATCAGAGATCACTGGTATCCCAGTACTTAAATGTTTATAAGCAGTATTAAATGCTAAAAAACTTAGAATTTTCTACTATAAACTTGGAAAGATATAATCTGTCAGTACAAGTTCAATTCAGATTGCTAAAAGCACTGCTGAAGAATTTTGGTTGGAACCAACCACTAGACCTTAGCTGGTCCAGCTCCTGCTCAAAGCTTTTTTCAGAGCTAGAGCAGCTTGCCCTGGGTTTTCCACAGCTTCTCTGGCACAGCTGGGACACAAAACCCTGCTGTTTACTCAGGAACAGTGAGTCATATGGAGGCAAGCATCTTCTTGGAAGGTGTTTGGTAGTCCCTTAAGGGATCTTCTGGTTAGCAAATGTTTACATATAATCTTATAATCTCTGTCTGCCTAGAGAAGCCACTGCTGACTTGGAGGTTCTCCAAGGCTTAACCTTCATTGCTGATGCTGGTGTGTGTTGGAGGCTTTGGACAGGTTCAGTCCACTTCTAGTGCTCTGCATGGATGTGTTCTTGTGGTTCAGCAGCACATTATGTTGTGGCAACACATTACACCTCAACACATACTTCAGTTTTCTTCAGTTTGGTTTTTTTATTTTACTTTTTTTAATAACTACTTTTCACTCCACACCCATAAGTGCATCACAAAAGATAATGACATTCACTTAAAGGTGTTTTCTGACACTCCCTGCAGCCTCAGGTAGAAAGGTCCCAGGAAGTCCATTTTGGCTGAGGATGCTGCTACCTCTGGAGATTCTTGAATCAGCCAGGACAAGGTACTATTTTTCCTAGCATAATACCACTGTCACCATGATGACATGACCATCGTCAAGCCTTTTTTGTATTCTTTTGTCTGCCACTCCCCATGGTAGTGCTTTGTTCCTGTCTTTGTGTCCTTCTTGTGGCACTGATTGCCTCAACTTTCTGTAGGCCAGCAGGAAGCCCATCATAAATCTACTGGCCTCCAAGACCTTCTGCTGAGTACAGGTTGTTTGTTCCCCTGTCAAGGTTCACAACCCTGGTGAGTCTATCTCATATTTCTTTCTCCTTTTCTATGCTCCAAAGGTGCCCTTTTGCATGATTGCACCTTGCCATAGTCAAGCAGAACTTTTTAGAATTCACCAGATTTCAAAGTATAGTCTTAAAACTTACTCCAAGAAAATATCCTAACAGATACAAAACAGACCCTTTGTCTCAGCCACCCTTTTGTGAAAATACTTTTCTTTAGGATTTTCCCTTCTGAGAAGCTGAGGTTTCAGTAACAAGATGTACACAATGGTTATCTGCTGCTGTGGAATGCAGCAGGTCCGTCTGTGATTGGCCCATCTTGGATGTGTATAATTAATGGCCAATCAAGGGCTGAGCAATCTCGGACAGAGTCCGAGAGAGCTGCTTTTGTTATCATTCTTTTCTATTCTATTCTTAGCTTAGCCTTCTGAGGAAACCTTTCCTTCTATTTCTTTTTAGTGTAGTTATAATGTAATACATATATGTCATAAAATAATAAATCAAGCCTTCTGAACATGGAGTCAACGTTCTCGTCTCTTGCCTCATCCAAGAACCCTTGTGACCACTGTCACAACCCTTCAATAAAGAAAATGTACATCAGCTATGGAGATGTTTTAGTTTCCTTTTAATGAATTTGCTTGGGTTTTTGTTTCGTTTTTAAAAAATGCCAGTCTTTTATCTTATTTTATCTATCAAGTAACCTAGGCTAGCTCTTTTATACAATGTTGGCTTTTTTCTTAGTATGCTTTAACCAAAAAACCAATTAAAAAAATCCACAAACCACAAAAAACATAATTAAAAAACCAAAAAATATATACTTTGCCTGCATTCAAGTATCTCAGTTACATATGCAAACCCCACTGAATTCTGAGCAACAACAGCTGAGCAAATAATTTGAAATAAATGCCTCCCTTAATTAATCTTTTTCATTTGCAAAATGTCTATAGGCAAATCATTATTTCTTCATATTAATTCAGTATTCAGATTTGCTCAGATTTTTTCACTTAATTGATTGAATGAGTGGCTGGGAACAGTTCAAGGTATCAGTATTCAGCTTGGCTGGCAATTAAAAAGTTGTTTCTGATCTTTAACTCATCTATAGTTCCTGCTTATCAAACATCTCTTTGTGGCCTCTATATCACAATATCTGAACACCTTGCAAACTTAAATGTGCTTACTCGAATTTTTTTTCTTTTTTCTCTGTTTTATGGATGACAAGCAGCATATATAAAACCAGGTTTTTTAAAGGTGCTTAGGCATAGTTCCACTAAACCAGAGAAGCAACACCTCATCTGCTGCCAGCTTACTTCCTGGAAAATTCAGCAGCCAATAAATGTTTTGGCTCTCAATAAGGTATAAAGAAGAGCCAAGTGCCTAAGGAATGGATTTTTCAGAAACCTGCAAGCTAAGCAGAGTCTATGTCAGTTAGATATGAAACAAATCCATACCAAAGGATATAAATAAAAGCTGTGACTTACAGTCCTTCCATTCCAGTCATCCAGAAAGCAATTGATCCAACAAGCTTAGGTTTGAGGAACTAATGCTGTTGAAAAAATGAGGACACATCAATCTCTAGTAAGTACTAGAGAAGCATAAAATGCCCACCTTCCCCTTGGGGATCAGTGGCAAGCTACTCATTGTTTCCAGACAGAAAATGCCTTCTGTTTCATATAGGGGCATCAGGGCCCTGGAGACATCAGTACACCTCAGTGCCTCAGAAAAGCTTCATCCAGGGCTTCCCCTCCTGTGGCACCAGGAGCACATGGCCTGCCCCGAGTCAGGCATCCAGTCCCTGCCTGAGCTATGTGTGCTGTGCTGGAGATTTTACCAGAGCCTGGCACTGCCCTTGTGCTCAGGCCCTGGGGGACTGTGATATTGGTCAGGGCATGCCAGGGTCACCCTCATCTGCCAGCTTGTGTCCTTGGCCAAGCATGAGACAATATCAACACAGCTGCAATCTACAACTCTGTGATAGAACTGACAAATGCAAAGGCGTTGACTGGACAGAAAAGTTCGCTGGCATATCCTTTTCCTTTTCCTTCCTCTTCCAACTTGCTGTGTTCTTTGACTGTCAATGTTGTCATCATATTAAAAAAGTTCCAAAAGCAACCAGTTTACGAGAACACCTTTCCCGGAAAAAAACAAAAGAACAAAAGGAAGAACAAAATCATACCTGGTTCTCCCTAGGACAAACCCATGAACCAAAATGAGAGTTCTACTTAGATGAACTGGACTGGACAACTAGATTGCCTACCATTGTCTGCCAGCCACATTCTAGTTGTTTTCACCTGAACTGTTGAAATATATTAATTAAATATTTCATTTTGTTTAATTATTAATTAGATCACTATAAATTATCCATATTATAAAATGGAGTTCTGAAAATATTCACAATGCAGTCAGGAGCGTGTATAGTTTGTACAAAAGAAATCTAGGGATATAAGAAAGATTTCTTATAGATGGGATTCATTCTGTTCAATCTCCAACATAAGATTCAAGTACAGCTTAAGACAATAATGTTGTAATGTTGACATTTAGATGTCTACCTGTAATTTTAAATGTTTAATTAACCTAAATGTCAAAAACTTATTTAAAATTATGTAAATCTTCACGTGTTTGGAAGAAAGGTGTTACTTCGTTGTTATTTCTTTGTTTTTTGGTGAGTTTTTTGTTTGTTTTTATGATATTAAAAAAACAAAGAGGAGCCAGAATTTCCGTACGCCATACAGGTGGCATGTACAATTTTGCAAACACTTTTAGGTTCGTAGCTTGACAGCAAAAACATTCAGAAGAGAAATGTTATCTCTGCTAGCTTTTTTATTGTTTTAGTTTTGGCTATGCAGTTAATTGTACACATTTGTTCTTGTTCTCCTTATTTTTAGTGAGATCTGATGAATGCAAGCTGGAAAGACTCCCTTTATGTTCAAATCTTTATCTTGATGGGCTAAAATGAGCAAATATATAGATACTATGAAAGAAGTGCCTTGTTTATATTTGTTTTGATAATTCCACACCTTTTCAAATAAGTATCTTTTACAGTCGCAACAAACAAAGCTGGAAATCCTAAAGTTATTTAATAAAGAAACCAAAAAATTAATTTTTGTGAAGGTAGGGATGAATTGATAACTCAGTAGATAAATTGCAGTGACTCCAAATAAAATATCATATTATGAATAAAACACAATCTTTTAGAATCCACCAAATCAATAGATGTTATAATTTTTAGTCAAAGGTTGAGTCTAAAGAATATATAATTCATTGAAAAAAATTGCTTTTGAAACAATCTTTGACATAGAACAAAAATAAAAATGTGGTAAACATTTCACTATTTCATATAAGCTTGTACAATTACATAGAAACATAGGTTTAAATTCTCACGTGAGATTCCAGTGAATTGACCAATTAAATATTTTACAGGGGATGTGAAAGAAAGTAAAAGAAGCCTTTAATAAATCATGATGTTCTGGATAAGTGCTGTAAAAACACTACAGTTCCAGCACTTTATCTGCCTGTGGTGATTTTATCCTGTGATTCTAAATTTGTACTTCAGAGAGATTACCATCTTGCAATTGATTCCTTTTCCTTTCCTGAAAATATTGGGATACTTGTTTGATGAAGTTTTGCAAAGTTCTTTATTATTCTTGTTCTATTGCTCAAAAATTAAAAGACCATAGTAAATCACTGTAATGAATCAACAGAAGATTCCCTGTAGTAATTTATTTTCATGGATGTCCTGAATCCTGTAAAGTTTACACTGTGAATTCTTTCTCATCAGCAAATCTGAAGGAAAAAAAAATTGAATAAACCTTTGGTAAAGGTAGCTTTTGCAAATCAGAGTCCTCAGCAGAACTTTTCCCTTGCTTCTTGTATTTCATTGCAGGACTTGGGGTGCCTGTATAAAAAGCTGATTTTTGAAGATTATTCAAAAATCCAATTCTTCATATACACAATGAAGGAAACCTAACATTAATAATTACTCTGATTTTATAATTTTATTAGTAGAATTAATTAATTCATATGTGAATTTCTTTCTATATGTGAATTTCTCTCTATATGCTAATTTCTCAGTTAGAAGAATTGTTCTTTTATTACCTCATAAACATATCATGAAATAACTAGGTGAAGATAGTGCAGTGTTTTCTACAATACCTATATAAAATTCTGACAGAAAAAAGAGAAATATTGAGTAGTTATAATCTTGAAATTTAAGGTTCTCACACAATATTTTAAAGTTTAGTACTAATCATGTCTGCTGAAAAAAGGAGGAAAAATAAGAAAAAGAGGAAGAAAGCTCTTAAAATTACACAGATGTAAAACATATCTGCTAGATATAAATTATCCTCTCTGTCTATAATTAATATTTTTTTCAAATCTGAGAGTTTTTCAGTACTATTAGAGAATGATTGGTAATTATGAAGAATTTGCTTAAAAATGTATATTTTTTTGTTTTCTAAATCCTGTTTTTGTTTCTGTCTTCTCTAGTGATATGGAGCATATATGATGACTTTGGAGCAGGCCAGGTTGCTACACATTACTTTAAACACCTTATTTTAAATTATCTGAGACATCTCACATCCAGGAACTTCACTTTAAAGAGGTAAATATTGTGCCAAACCTGTGAGAGACCCCCAGTGCCCTTGGCTGACACCTTAAACCTGGCTGAGATATTTCTCACATAGTCATTTAAGCAACTCAACTGAGCTCCTCCATCTTCTCACAACATCTGTAGAAATATTTGAATCAGGGGGCATAAGAACCTCCTCTATTTTTGCAATCAAAAGGAGTTACAGTTTTCAAAATTTTCAAAATATTTAAGAAAATAATGAATTTTTTGAAAAACAAATGCAGCAAAATTCAATGCTTTTCTTGTAATAAAATATCTGAAAAATGTATATGGACCTGCACCTGCTTAATCCTATAGGCTTCACCTAAGAAGTTGTAGAATCATGTACTTATTCTAGCTGAGGTCCCAAGGATGTCATTATTAGAGAATTCACTATTGTCTTTATCACACAATCTAGGGTGTGGCATCATCTAAGTTTGCATAATAAATTTTTCAGGTAACTGTGGGAATTTTTAAAGTATTCTGTAAGCCATGAAAGATGCCACCAAAAGGATATTTCAGACCATATGGTGTCATGCTCAGCATTTAAAGTGGGGGAAGAAGGAAGGAGGAAGTTGGGGGGGGGCAGATTGATTGTGTTTGTCTTCCCAAGTCGCTGTTACATGTGATGGGGCCCTGCCTTCCTGGAGACAGCTGAACACCTGCCAGCCCATGGGACATGATGAATTAATTCCTTCTTTTTCTTTGTTTACATGAGTGTCTTTTGCTTTACTTATTGAATTGTCTTGATTTCAACCCACGAGTTTCCTCTCTTTTACTCTTTTGATTCTCTCCCCATGCCACCAAGGGTGATTCAGTATGTGGCTGTGTGGTGCTTCGCTGGCAGGTGGGATTAAACTATGATGTGTGAAAGAAGCAGTGTGAGTGCAGCTTCTACTTCTTGGCCGTCACTGGAGTCCTTGTCTTGCAACATCTGTTTAATTGTTTGAGAGCTGGTAATAGAAAATGGACAAAACATCCTGGGGATGATCATTTGCTGAATGTCTGCAATGCTCTTTGAAGACAGCAAGTGTCTTGAATACTTTACACTAGACAGGTGAAAGAAAAGTACTACTCTGTACTTCAGTAGCAATTGCTGTGGAGTGAGGCTTTCAAGAGGACTCGACGACACAGTGGGAAGGTGCATTTGGCAGCTTTCTCAGAATTTGTATACTTAGACCCCTGACCAGCTCTTTGTTCAGATAAAAAGAGAATTTGTATTCTTACTGATAATTCTGACAACACTTGGTGCTGCAGCATTGTCAGATCCTGTAGTCTTGTTCCATATCTATTGATACATGGTATAGTTTATAAAGATTCACATGACTATCTGATGCTTGGTTTCTGGGAATTGAAAAACTATTATTGTTCCAGCTGTCAATCTGATTCCATGTTCTAAAACAGCAGCAAATAACACAATACAAAAAAGCCAACCAAAAACTTTTTATCAGTTCTCAAATTAGAAAAAAATAATTACACAAAACTGTACTTTTTTTTTTTAATCTCTGATTTTTAAGCCAGTGTAGTTCTTCAAGTTTGCGGGCTGTTTTGGGTTAGTCCCAATGGGCAGTCAAGCACCACACAACCTGTTGCTCACTTTCTCCTCATCCTCTCAGTGCAACAAGGGAATATTAAAAGAAGAGTAAAAGCAAGGAACTGGGAAGCCAAGAAAAAAAAATTAAATAAGTGAATGGTAAGTGGAAAAAAAGAGATATAAACAGAAGTGATGCAAAAACTATCATTCACCACCTCCCTCAAGTAGACTGATGCCCATCCTGTTTCCTAATAAAAGATTATTAACCCTCAAAGCCCCTTCTTTTCCCTTTTATTGTTGAGCATGACACTATATGGTATGGAACATCTCTTTGGTCAGCTCAGGTCACCTGCCGGGTTGTGAGTCCTCCCAACAGATTGTGCAACCCCTGGAGGACAGAGTGAGAAGTAGAAAAGGCCTTGATGCTGAGCACTGGTCAGCAAACGCTAGAACATTGGTATGTTATCAGGACTCTTTTGGTCTCAGATCCAAAACACAGAACCATATGAGATGTGTAGAAAACTAACCTTGTCCTAGCAAGGCCAGTACACTGGCGCAGTTCTTCCTGGATTTTGCTAAGTGGATTTGCCACTATCATGATTGGAAATTTCTAACTCAGTCAAAGCTATTAGGCTCCAAATCTTTTGCTTTGTGTTTAAACATGTGCACCTGATTTTCTGAGGCTTTTCTTAATTTTTGGCCAACCTGCTATGACTTAAACACACTATTATTTAAAATCTTGAATCATCTTAATGAACCTTCAAATGACACTTTCAAAAATAGTTGACTGGGAACAGGGGGAAACAGAGTGGGAATCTAATCACACAATCTAATATTTTCCCTCTGTAGCCAAATGTGAATGACTTAGGAGTGATTTAGAGGACCTAGAACTGAGAGACATATTTTTTTCTTTGTTCTCAGTGTAGAAGATGGAGAGATGTAGATGGACCATCAGTTATGAAGATGTTAACATCGGTTAGGAACCTAAAGTTTGTTTAATCATTATAATTGAAATTGCAAATTTACCTCTAATTTTCCTATTAATTATTTTATTTTATCTCTACATGAATTAGAGTTTATAACTTCTGTCTATTATTTTCTTCTGATACGCTTTCCGAAATAAATATTGTACTCTAGTAGGCTATAATATAGTATGCTTTGACACTACACTTGCCTAGCAAGGTCTTATGGAGGCAATTTATGCTGTCTGCATCTGAAAAAATTTAAGATGTCTATATTGTGCTCTCAGAGTGGCATGACAACAAAAGTAAAAATTATAGAAGGCATTGGTGACTCAGACTTGTTTTAAAATGCTGACTTTAACTAATAAGAGTTACTTTATCTCACTAATTCCTCTTCTACGCAACAATCTGAAAAACTTTACAAGAAATGAGCCACATTTAAATGAAAGATGATCCATTTCTACATCAAAACCCATGCCCAGGCTTGATCCTGTTGCTGCACAGTAACATAAAAGAAGCAGACACGGTATAAAAGGAAATTGGTTTTTTCACTTACATCAGTTGAAACACAATGGCAATTTTTTACTGCATGTCAAATTCTTTAATTCAGTATATGTAATTCTGTCTGGCTAGTTACAGAAGGAACAAGTATTTGTCTTAGAAATTATTCAATAAAATTATTAGATGTTTTAGGAATATTTTCAATTATATGGAGTTACCTAAATATATGTGATTCATTTGAATGTTATGTCTATGCATGTTCTGGAGTCTTGTAATGAACAAAGACTTAGTTTCTAACTTCTCTTTGGTCAGTTTATCGAATGAGAGTATTTACTCTGCGTAAGGTGAAGTAAGGGTTCAAAACATAGACTAGAACCAGCTTTTCCTCTGTGATAGCCCAGTGACTATGAATAATCACTGTAGTCTCATTTGAGGGAGGGGAAGAAAGATTTTCTTACAGAATTCTCTTGATAATTTAAGGGTCATTGCACTAATATTTTCTTCCTCCTTCAGTTCCACCTACTTGCTAATATAACTATGTATATCTTCTTCATATCTCAGGTTTTCCTGTAGTTTTTTTTCCACAGAATCACAAAATTCTTGAGGCTGGAATTGACATCGGGAGATCATCTAGTCCTCCTTTAGCAGTATGTAACAGCTCTGTGAAAATAATAGAAACAGTTGAATAAAACAATCAATCATATTTTTCTTGAAATAATTTATCTTCAGGTTTATGATCAATAGAAAAAAATTGAAACCTAAGAGATGAGTTGAGAGATTAATGATGCATTTTTTAAACCTACTTTTGCCTTCTGTGAGCACATGAAAAACTGTCCTGTTAGCAATTCTTACCTTATGTGCATGTCCTTTGTGCACAGTAGTGAAATATCGAAGTTTGTTTTAGTTTAGCTAATCTGGTTGCTGGAATATACATTATTCCTGGCAGCATGTTTATTTAATCCAGTTTCTAGCTGTAAGCCATGCTGCAGTAGTTTTACTGTGCACTGCACAATTCAGAAAAGCATAGGCAGAGTTCAGGACACCAAAGCATGGGGAGAAGTCATCTCTTTCTTCCAGATTACATTAAAATCATCTGTTCATTCTTCATAGGGCATTGGCCTGATTTTTGCTTGGAAAAGTTTTGTCAGTCCCTGCTCTCTGTGTTTCTGTAGTTGCTTTTGATTTACCCCAGTGCCATTGAAGAAGGGTAAGGTTACATAGCTCTCATGAGACATCGAGTCAAAACATGTAATAATAAAGACAAATTGTTACACAATTTTATGGTTGTTACTATGCCACCAGACAAGTGCTTTGAGTCAACTCAGCCAGTGCTATTGTGAAAGGAAGAAAAACTGTGTATCTTGATTCAGCTTTACTTGAAAAGGAAATTAAATTCCTGCAAAAATCTCTCTTTTCCAAAACCAGAATTGCAGGAATGGAACCTACAAATCTCTTGTCAGGGTTCACTAGCAAATTGCTGGGAGTGACCATGTTAACTTTCCCCAGGAGATGTCACTCAAGACACTGGTAAATGTACATTTCAGAAGTTTGCAGTAAGAACACGGAATGAACTATGGAATAAAGATCTGTTCACCCCAAAAATACCTTGGCCTATTTCAATATCATTACTGCTATATATACATGTCAGGAGCCAGGAGCAAAGTTTTGAGTTCTGTTCCTTTGTAAAATACACTTGTTTGTATCAGTCTGTTAATGAGTCATCATTTATTTACATCCACAAGAGGCTGATGCTCTAAAGCAGCTCAAAGATTGAAGAGTGATTTGGGACAAAAGACAATTCTAACAGAGTTATTGCAGCCTGAAGGAAACAGATACTGCTGGCTGTTTGCTACATATACATTTTACATTCCAATTTATATTACTCTTGCATTAAAATAAGTAGCCTGTGACTACTGAGCACTGTTTCATGTTAGTGGGCATTCAAATCAGACTGGGAAACCACTTTTAGACAGAAAACAGATATTTTTTCCTTGTGAACTGAGAAATTTAGGGGAAAAAAAAGAAGGGGAAAGGGAAGGAGAAAAAAAAAGGAAAAAAATGTGGGGGGAGAAAAAAGGAAGAATGGGGGAAAAAGAAGAAAAGGAAAGAGGGAATGGGAGATATTAAATATTGAAGTGCAAGAAGACAAAGATGGGCATGGATTTTTTTATTTTCTTCTAGTCTTTTCAATGGTCTCAGAAAACCTTTGAGCAAGAAGTAGAGACAAACTTGATGATTAGACATTTAGTCATTATTTAATAGACTAAAAGCATTGGAAAGAGACTGTAAGAAGGAACAAAGACAGATTTGTGGTGGGTTGACACTGGCTGGATGGATGTACCCATCCAAAAGAACACTATCAATCCCCTCCATAACTGGACGTGGGAATATATAACAAAATGTTCATGAGTTAAGTGCAGGAAGAGCTCACTCACCAGTTACTGTCATAGACAAAACAGACTCATCTTGGGGATAGTAACTAGATTTACTACCAGTCAAAATCAGAGCAGGATAATGAGAAGTAAAATAAATCTTGTAAACATCTTCTGCCCACCCTCCTTTCCTGGGCTTTACATTCTCTTCGACAGTCATGCAGGGAGACAGGGAATGAGGGTTATGGT
Organism: Geospiza fortis; assembly: GCF_000277835.1. Classification (NCBI taxonomy): domain Eukaryota; kingdom Metazoa; phylum Chordata; class Aves; order Passeriformes; family Thraupidae; genus Geospiza; species Geospiza fortis. The sequence goes on along the minus strand of NW_005054418.1, from coordinate 904,556 downwards.
CAGTTCATCACCTGCTCTTTCTGCCACTGCGCAGGAAGGGGAGTCCTTCCCCTGCTCCATCATGGGATCCATCCCATGGGACATAGTTCTCCACGAAATTCCTCAGTGTGAGTTCTTTCTACAGCTGCACATACAGCTCCAACATAGCTGCCTTTCCATGGGATGCTGTCATTCAGGAACAAATTGCCCCAGTGTGGGTCTCCCATGGGGTCAAAATCCTACCAGGGAACCTGCTCTAGCATGGGCTCTTCTCTCCATGAGTCAGCTGGTCCTTCCCAGGACCCTGCTCAAGCATGGGCTTCCCAGGGTGCAGTGGAGATTTTTCATGGCCATAAGTAGAGATGCAGAAGGGGACTAAAGTTCTCAGAAGGAGAAAAGAGATTAATTGAGAGCCAGCAAATTAGCATAAATGAACTGATGAGGGATGGCTAAGATAACGTGGAGGAAAGATTACTGCACATTGGTCTTAGAATCTCTGCTAGCTCAAGTGGGAAGAGTCTGGGTATTGATTTATAAGCTACAGTCTTCGTGGAAAACAAACTTTAAGTCTCTACTTTTATGACTATCCTGTATAGCCCAGAAGAAATTATTATCATACAAAAATAAAGAGCTAAAACTGTACTAGTAAACAGAAGCATGGCAGGGATCCATTTCCTAGTTCTACAAACGTTGATGTGGTTTGGCTGTATTCACAATATTAAAATATCTAAGATTCCAACACAATGTACTTGAGAGCTGTTTTGAAAATTGTGCTCTGGCTTAAATCTCTCTGGGAGACTGATACTTGGCCCAGATCAAAACATTGGCAAGGATTCTTTTAACTGCCTAGCCATACTGACAAGCTGGTTTGCCACCAATTTTCCCAGTACAGATATAGAAAATATTTACTATATGTAGTAAAATAATGAAGCGTGGACTCAAACAGTGAGAATAAGTTCAATGGCTAAAAATTATGAAAGTAGAAAATTATACTTGTATGTTATAACAGAAATAGTGTGGCCATCAGGACTAGGGTAGTAATAACTCCCTAGTAATCCACACTGGCATGGCTGCACCTTGAATACTGTGTTCAAATTTTGACCCCTCACTAGAAGAAGACCATCAAGGTGATAGAACTTGTCCAGAGAAAGGCAACAAAGCTGGTGAAAGGGCTGAAGCACAAGTCTTGTAGGCAACATCTGAGGGGGCTGGGTTTGTTAACTTTGGAGGGAAGGAGGCTCGAGGGAGACCTTAGAATTCTCTACAGCCCCCTGAAAGGAGGGTGTAACCCCGTGGGACTTGGCATCCTCTCCCAGGTAACATGTGGCAGGACAAGGAAATGACCTCAGGTTGCTTCAAGGGAGGTTTAAATCGAATATTAGGGAAAATTTCCTCACAGAAAAGTTTGCCTAGATTTGGAATAGGCTGTCTAGGGAAGTTGAATCCTCATTGCCCAGGTATTTAAATGACAGGTAGATGTGGCACTTAGGGACATCATTCAGTGGTGGACTTGGCAGTGTTAGGAGTTAACAGTTGGACTTGTTCATCTTAAAGGTCTTTTCCAACCTTAAAAAAATCTGTGATTCTATACAGTTATATAGTTGTTATGCAGCCTGGGGGAATATTAGGTGTTCCCATTAAGATTCAAAAACAAATTCATAAAATTCACAAGATTTCCAAGGTATGTTCTGATTCAGTGAGAACTTGTATGCCTCTTAATAGACTTTGCATTTGTGGTAAAGTAAAATTGTACAAAAAAGGTGAAAGAAAAAGAATAAATTTTAAGTTTTGATTAAAATTAATATTTGGCTATTTTTTGTGAAAATATACACTTGTTCAGCTATAGTATATGTAAGATGTCCACAAAAAATATATTCATACTCATATCCATATGTGTGTGTTGAACAGCCCAGGTGTGTGATAAATGGTTTAGTATAAATTAGAATATGAAACTATCAGTGGTATTTAATTTTCCCAAGCTGTTGTTGGAAGTGTTTTTAAGCATGTTGCAAGGCACGATAATATATGTTTCAGCTCTCTTGGATTATTTTCTGTGAGACATGGTTATAGTAAGAAACAACCAGGCACTCTACAGGAACAAATCCTAGTAAAGCTAAAGTAGTCAGACTCTCTAGAGAAATAATTAGCAGGGATTATAGACCAATCTGGCATGTTGTAGGTGGAAAGTGAAATTTAAACTTCTGGAACAGTTGCGTTGAGAATGGATTGGCTCCAAAAAGCCTGCAAAGGAATCTTCTTTAAAAAAATTCAATATGCCTTTAATCTTTGGATATATTTTAAAAAATATTTTTAAAATAGAAAATTTATTAATATTAAGCAACTTAGAAAAAAGATAAATAAACACAGAACCCTTCTTACTCTTACACAGAAAGACTTGTGTACACAACATTGATGTTATCACTCCTCATACTGACAAAAAAAAAATCACCAAAAATACATCACGAAATTGTTATTTCCTTGAATGTATGCTTTGTTTAGATTTATTGTTTATGAGCTCTACAATTCTGTGAAGGGCTTTTTCCCCCATTCTTTGTTTAGCCTAAAGAGAAAAAGAGTCAGTGCTAGATTCCAGGAAATTTTACCCATTTTGTAAATCATTAATATCTGAATGTTTATGAGTGTTAGAGGTTACAGCTTGTGCTATATCCTAAACTAATTTACATGCTTTCTTTGAGTGTGAAAAAAATGAAAACTATCAAGAGAATCAATCTTGTATAGAGTGCTAATTGCTCATAAAGTAGCACAAACATCACGAGCAGTATAAATGGTCTTTAAGTGCCACAGGCTAGGTCCATTAGATTAATGAGCCAACGGCTCCAACTTTGATGCCTTTTCTAATTATGCATTATTCGCCATTTCTTTCAAAAGAAAGACATCTAATTAATTAGGTACAAAATGTCATCTATAGGTCATTGACAGCAAGGGAGATCACCACTCACTTGGTTTAGTCTTCAGGCAAAATTATTACTCCTCTGGGATTACAACCAAATGTCATTATTGAATCAAGAAGAGTTCCTGCAGTAGGAAGATTAGGGAAAAGAAAGGAAAAAAAAACCCACAAATCCTTTCCTTTTCATCCTGACTCATACACAGAATTATCTATTCGACCTTAAGTAGGTAAATACAATACTCCTGAGATGCCACAAATTAAAGGCTACCTTTTAATCACATAAAATAAAAGGATATTACAAAGTCAAAAGTGTTCCATAAAGCTCTTAAACAGTGATGCTAACTGCTGAATTACCCCAGTAAAATTACTTAGCAGAAAGTTCCTATTTTTACTCAAACTTTCAACTCCCAAACTGCCATCTTGGAGTCAGTTTCTACTTATGTTACAAAATGTGACACTGCAGCATCCTCTGAGATGTTTGTAAATTTTTGGCTTGATTTAGGGCATAATCCAATTCCCACTGATTTCAAGGCCACAGTTTGGAAAAATGCAGGATTGTTTAACGATTCCATAATTATATAGCTGCAGGTCTGTAGATTGCCTTTAACTTGTGAAAAAGTAACTGAAACAGAGTTATTGAAAGTGCACGACTCTTGATACCAAAAAGTAAAAATGGTTTATTCCAGCTGCTCTGTCTACAAATGAGAAGAAATGCTATCACTTGTAACTTGCAAGGAGATAAAAAACATTGTCAGGTGCTTTCTCAATTTGATTTATTCTCCTTTTTCCAAATGTAAAAGCTTATATTCTTGATAGAGCAATCCCAGTTAGACAATCTATAGGCTTTTAAAAGAAATGCCATGGTTGAGCTGACTGCAATACAAAATTTACATTCAGCCCTACAGTGTGAGGTATTAAGATGCTCTTTCATTTTAAACTGGAATAGAAAGTTAAAAGTATTTCTTTATTATTTTTCTGTGAAGGAACTGCTGGTCTCCTTGATAGTAACCTGTCATTTTGTGTTTAGAATCTAGAAGACTATCCACAAGGTTGTCCTCTGCCCTATTCTGCCCCATTCTTTTCTGTGTGATAAAATGTGAACCAAAAAAAAAAGAAAAGTGCATTTTCCTTTATACACCTTGTAACTGTAGATCATATCTTTGGGGTGATAAGAAAAAAAAATAGAATTCTTTCCTATCTTTCTAATTTACCTATTTTCTGTCAGAAAATATCAGTTCTGATGTTGATGTCTCAGTTTTCTTAAATGTTTGTAATGAAATCTTGCAAATTTGCACCTCATTACTTGTTCAGAGGACAAAGTGTATGTGAAAGTAGATAAGTAAACTCATATAAGCAGGCAGCAACACCATTATTATTATAGTACTATTATTAATATATGTAGTTGTAAATAATTTGCCTGTGTTTTCTCATACTGCACAACAAGAATTTTTTATTGCAGATAATTAAGATGCTCAGAACTCTCAATTTCTCTTTAATAGGTACTTCATACAGTTAATTTGTTTCCTGCATTCCTTTGTGGTGATTTAAGTGTTTTACACCTAGGAATATATCTTTGAAGTTCTGTTCTTTAACTAGAACTTGGTGGTATTCAGAAATTACTTTTATCTGCAGGGAAAAAAGATGGAAGTGAGAGAAAAAATATTACACGACAAGCTGGGAACCATAGACTGGAATTCTCTGCTAAGGCAGAGATGATATGATCAGCTAGAGAATTTTCATGATCCTAAGAGCCAAAGAGAAGAGCCAAAACCCCAGTTTGCCAACCTGTACATTGACTTCAGCAGAACATCAAAGGATTGCCAATCATTTTAGCATCTGGACTTTTAAAATTTAATCAGGGAATTACAAATGTTGGTAAATCAGGGCCTGATCTTTCAGACCTTTAAGTCAATGGGAGTTTTGCTATTGAGTTAATTGAAAGCAGAGCTGAGTCCTTTATACTTCAAGGTGTCATAGAAAACCACATGTTGAAAACAAAATCACAACTACTCTTCATCTGTTTTAAAAGACTCTTTACCTGATCAATCACCAATCAATAAATTGTTTTGGAGTGGAAACCTTGTCTGAATGTAAATAGTAAGATAACCAAAACCTTTGGCGTCCATTTGTCTCCATAAAAGAACAAAGAAATGAAGAGGAACATGCCTGTGCTGATATGAGGCTCATTTGGATTTGTGGTGAAAAGAGGGTTGATAATACAGAGATGTTTTCATTTTTGCTGAGCAGGGCTTACTGAGTGTCAAGAATTAGGGTTGATTAGATCTTCACATTACAATAAGCCAAACCCAGGATAAAATGACCTTAGCTTCCAAAATTTTGTTGCAGCTTTAAAGAGAGACAGTTTCTCTACTCCCTTGCATTATAATTGTTATTTTTCTGTAATCTAAAGTAAAAGTCCTGGATGTGGACAGGAGCTGAGATACTGCTGACATTCCCTTTAAATGGAGGATTTTTATAGAAGCCAAATCAATTGAAGCTCAAGTGAATCAGCTGTAAAAATTGCTTCATATTTTGTAATCTTTCAAACGAATGCACTGACAGCTATCTGGGTTTAAAAGAAAGGAGTCAGAAATGATCTTGCATTTGTTTAGAATTGTACACAATGTGTTAGCAAAAGCAATCAATACCTAATTACGAGCCTATCTCTGAGACCACAGTCCTCTCTATTTTAATGTTTTCCACAGAGATAAACCACTTGCTGCATGACCTGATGCATTTGTTTTGACAGCTCTGCTTCAAACATGACAGTGAGTGTCATAGTCTAAGAATAGCCTCCATCCTCAAAAAACCCCCATAATTCTATGGGTTTTATTATGTCACCTTCAAAAGCTTTTACAATGAACTCTGGTTTGTTTGGTTCATCTTTTGTCCTTGAACAGTGATTCCAAAGACACATTTACATTAAAAGGTTTTCAATACTACTGCCAGGTTGTTAATAAGCAGTCAAAGATTTCCAAGGCCTTTGCATAACTGAATTCTACCTGAGAAAAGCTAGCTGTGGGATGCAGATTAATTCCATCCAGCTTTTGTAAATAAATCTAGACTAAGACAACAGTCTTGTTGAATTTTGTGTCCCAAATGCATCCAAAGACAGCCATCTCTAAACTCAGGACTGGATTTCAGTTCCATTTCAGGACCCAAATCACAGCAGTAGGAGCTGCTAATGGCTTAACTGTAATTAGCTCAAGCAAGTCAGAAAAATGAAAAATGTGACAAGAAACCAAGGTATAAGCATAAATTACCCTGTTCATACACAGTTGTCCTGTAGGTGTATAAAGAGCAGTCAGGCTATTACAGTTTTCATTCCAGCTTGCTTGTCTATTTTCCAAGAAGCAACCTGAACACAAGAAATAATTGCAATGAGATACCTAGGTTAATAGTAAAACCCTCCCAAATTTCATGCATGCTTTACTACTTTTCTCATTTTTCATGTAAAAACAAAATAAAATGAAACATCAGTGATGGACTTCCCAAGATCAATAATTTTTATCATATTCAGAAGTTTAAACATGAAAGGCTGCATGTAATGGAACTGACCCAACAAAATGTGTCATAAAAAGCCTTCCACATTCTCTGGTCACCAGAGGGAACTAAAAATTATTCTTAGCTGAATCTATGAATAGCAGTGTCACACCCATGCAAACCAAGCATGTAATTATCTGATAAATTGCATGGGCAAATAGCTAATTTGCAACCTACTAGTCAATATTAAATGTGAAATCTTTCAACTCTTCTACTTTCCCAACTTAAATCATCATTGTCTGTGAACTCTACCTTGAAGACAAAAATTACATTAAGATTTTGGAGTCACAGTCCTTATAAAAGAAGGATACTGACATCTAAATGCCTAAAGTAACTAAATTTATGTCCAACTTTAAACGCTATCAGTGTTTTATTAAAAAAATACTTATTAAGTGAATCACTGCAATTTTCTCTAAGGGTTCTAAGCTCATAGCTGAATGACTGAGTTGATAATTATCATGGATCAGAAGACCCTGAAATAACAATAATAATAATATTAATCTCCATCGCCATCATAGAGAATAATAGGACATGAGAAACATGTTGTTGACATGGATCTTCAATGTAGTTAAGATCTGATCTAGAGTACAAGAGACTTGAGGATATGAATGTGACTGTGGATCAAGAGAGGAAGAGTATGCATTCGCCTGCTAGTGAATTTCAGCCTGTATCAGCTGAAGAGGACAAACGTATTTGTGCTTTGCTGCTCAAGTTTTTGTAGTTCTTAGGATTGCTGTTGGTGTTTATGTGGGTAGTAGCAAGGAAAATGTTCACTGCTCCTCTTGCTTTTTTCTGTATATTGGTTGTATGCGTGTGTCTGCGTGGGTGTTTGTACCTCCTGCTGCAGAATGTATACTCAACCTTGCTACTCTCTGGATGTACAAAAAAGACCATCAGCAAACATTAGAGAGTAGAAACCTCCTGAGCATTAAAGTCTGCTGGATTCAGATTCACTCAACAGATACATTTAAAAAGTATATGAAAGTAAGAATGTGATCTTACTTATAATAAATGTATTGTTCCCCAAATATTGAATAACAAATGGATGCTGGTTCTTGCTGATTTGTTGTCCTACAACAGACTCCTGCAGGAGCCTCTGGATAAGGAGGAAGTCCCTAATGTCCGAAGAGTCACTACTTTCTCAGGGCAATTATTTTCTTTCAATTTTTTACAAGTTTTTCTTACATGTATTTACTAAAAGAAGTAACATAAGCCACCTTATTCTGGGTGTTTTTTACCAAAAAGGCTGGATTCACCTATTCAGCCATTTATATATGCACTCAATGTTCTTGCTTTTCTCTCTTGCATACATCCCCACCATAAAAAGACAAAACACATGCCTTTGACATATTTTAGTCGAAGACAGACTGTTCTTGAAGTAAATTTTCTCCTTCACAGAGTAACTCACAAGATTATATTCGAGTGATTTACTTTACCAATAATTGCAGCTCATATTTACATGAATGATGGGAGAGATCCAATTGTTAAAGCCCTTCAGCATAATTCCAGACTTTGATCTTTTCTCCCTTATTTACATGCACTCATTAGTAATTATTGTGCAGTTTTTTATATAAAAAAAAAAAAAAAAACACTGTCTTGTGGGCTGGTTTACATTTTTCTAGCCCTCCTGAAAGGCTGTACTATTGAAAGTGAAGCTCCCTGACACTTCCACTGGAATGTCTTAGAGATTGCAAGATACATTTATAACTGAGCAATCTTATCTACACAAAAGAAAAAAATGAGTTTTAAGTGTTCTGTTTTTCATGTCTAATATACTATTTTTTTCAACTGAACTTTACCATGGTACACTGTTTATTTGGTATTATATTTACTTCATTTAATCATTTCTAACAGCAATTATGAAAACTCCTCCTCGCGTCTTATCATCTGATCTTTCACTTGCGTATTTTCTTTCAGCATTGGCAGAAAAAATGAGAGGTCTTTTTGTCTTACAGATACCTAGAGTATTTACCTCTTCATTTTAACACAATTTTCTATCAACAATCTTATTAAATCTTTTCATCTTTTGTTTGCTGGAAACAAAATACTTCAGAACAGCTTGCTATGTAACTGAATAGAAATCTGTCATCAGCCTCTTCAATGTGAAGTTTCTGCTATTGTTCATTTTCCATTGAATCTCTTTTATCTGTCACAAACTCTTTATATTATCATTTTTAGAATGAATTTTCGTGCAAAACATGGATGAGCAAAACATGCCAGTTTGTTTATGCTTGAATTAATTTTTCTGATTTTTAACAGCAAAGCTATTGCTGTGCATTTTCGCAGTAGTTATAAGTTAACCCTGGCCAAAAGACAATGTGGAATATTCCTTTATCCAATTTAGGTCAAATGCCCAAGTACTCTCCCTCCCAGCTTCCTCATCCCTAGCCTACTCACTCTGGGGGAAAGAGAGGGAAAAAAAGAGAAAGCCTTGATGCTGGGAAAGCATTGTTGAACCATATTCAAAACCCTGGTGTGTTACCAACACTGTTAGGGCAACAAATCTAAACCACAGGATCATACAGGCTGCAATGAAGGAAGTTAACCTGTGTCAGCCAGACCCAGCACAGTGATCTGCACACGACTACACAGTGGTGAGACTCTCAGAATCTGAATGAGCTGTGTGGCAAATAATTATGCTTGTGACCTGCAAACTGGTAGACACTCTCTGTCTTCTGACCTTCAGAAGACCTCTGACTAACCTCTGTAGCGCTAGAAAGAAATATACTTGAAGAATGCTTTAACTGCTAAAAGAACTCATGCTTCTGAAAAGGTTCTCGATAGTACTTCTTCTCTGTTTATGTTCTACCCTTGCAGCTGAGGGAGGGAATAAGAAATCTTTGTCATTCTCCATCATTGGGAAAAACCTCAAACTCTGAAATGTGTTGGCAGGGGCTGATAAGCTCTCCTGTGATCACTTCTCAAAGGGTTAGGGGATGGAAATGCCAAATCCCCCATCTTTGGTAGACTGGGTGAGTGCACTGTGCCCTTTAGTTGTACAACCAAGATTTTATTCTTACTTTTAATCTACAAACTAAGTTTATACTTGACTGAGCAAACCAAATTGAAGCAGAGGCTGGATGGGATCACCGTGAATTCCTTGCCTGTCATGTAGAGTAAAATGACAAACTACTACCTGCAGGATTAACATTGCTGAAGCCCCTACAAATTAAACACAAATTGCTGTAACTTTTTTGACAAAAGGAATATGTTTTTTCTTTATACAGTATTACATGGATACTTCAAAATACTTGTACTTTGGGTGACTTACCCTGAGAAGAAGGACCAGCTGTGGTAGAAGCAAAAAAAGGTATTTTGATAACTGCTGAGTTTTTAGAGAAGTTTGGAATCAAGAGATGGAAAGGGTAACCACCCAGTTCTGGCACTAGTTTTGCCTTCACAGTTGCCTTTCAGACTGATATTATTTCAAGGACTTTTTGGTACATTGGTCTCCATAGAGAAGTCTTTCAGTGATGAGAGGAAAGGTAACTCCTTTTTGATTCTGTCTGTGATCTGTAGCTCTCTGTGTCCATGCCATGCTGGTCTTAGTAGCCTTATTTTTTCTACTACACCACATTGCTTGCAGACCTCTCACTCCTTTGGAAAATTTTTCATTCTCATCCTGAATTATGCCACCTGGTAATTTCTGTACAGTCTAAGTTTCTCCCTGAGCAGGAGTAATTTCCCTCTCTTAGAAAAGGTTTCATACTTTGCTTTGATAAATATGGCACAGTATAAATTGTAGGCATGAGTCTGAGTAAATCAGTACTAGCCCCATACTGAACCTTCATAATCCTGCCCCACAGCCAGAAGAACATATATTATTGCTGCTCCTTGTTGAGTTCATATTGAAGCACACAAGGTGTGCTAACTAAATCTGATCTCATGGGAGGGCTATAACCTCTAGTAGAGAGGTGGCAGTGAGTATCTGAAGAAGGTAATGTCTTTAAACTCATCAGTTAGATTCAGAAGAGGGAGACTAAGCAGTGTTGGGTAATGATAGTATTTAGCGTGTTGCAAAAAAGAGCCTTCTCAATATCTTTGAAATAAATGACTTAATAAATAGCTGAACTTTGACTTCATGAATAGACTCTGCTTTAATCTGGGAGCGAAATGTTAAGCTCCCATGTTCCCTGATTTTTTCGATATTGTCTTAAGTGCATTCCTTCACCCTTTTTTTCTTCAGCTGCTGTGGTAGAAACTGTTATAGCAAGGCCAACAAACAGTTGCATTTATATCTGTGAGTGGAGTGCAGGTGTAGAGACGAGCTGAGGAGGGCATTGCAGGAGCAGGAGTGCCTCTGCCCTAAGAGGAGGCCTGCCATTGCTGTAACTTTGTGCTAGCTGATTCATGGAGCAGTAATAAAGGTTATGGCAGTCAGTAAATAACCTGTCAAATTCCTACTGCTTCCCTTACCCAATTCAAAGGATTCATCAATCTCTGTACACACTTGTGCTGCACATCTGGGTTGCTTATTGATGACCTGGATCATGTTCATCAGTCCCTTGCTCATTTAATGCTTCTATAATCACCTCAAGCCTGTGTAAACCCTTTCAGAACCACTGAGGTGTGAAATATCTTTGCTTTTGGTGTTCAAGGTGCCACTCTCCCCCATCTGACTATGCACTTAGCAGCACTATAGACTGGTATGAACCCACAATCCTTTCCCTCTGGAAGGATCTTTATAAAAGAGCAGTAAGTATCCCAACCTTAAAAGACACACAGAGACACAGGCACACACACAAAGTACCCTGTCCCCCCCATCCTCCCTTTCTTAATTATACTTTTAAAATCTATTTTTATGGTAAAACTACAGGGGTTTTGTAACACAATTGGTGTTTTAAACATTTCTTTCAGGAATAGGGATAAAATGATTACTTTTTGTTTGTTCAATTTTTCTATGAATTGCTAACAAGGAGACAGAAGCAGTGTTGATTGAGTTTTTAGGCCTGCTCAAAGAATATTTCCTTCAAAAGACTAACATCCAGTAGAATTGAAACATTTTTTCTGTGACAATTTAGTGTAATGGCATATGGGTTATAAAACAAAAACCACACTATTTTTTTTCCCTTTCTTTCTTTTGTGAAAGAAAAAGTCATACTTCACTAAGAGATGCGATAAACAGACAAGAGAAAAATATGCGACTATATTTCCTGGAGAGCACCCTCACAAGAACTGCATTTATGCCATCAGCTGTTTCTCTCTGGCTTCCCCAGGATATAGTCAACCTCCAGCAGAGACTCCTATAAATCTGGAAAGGCAGAAGAGCCAGACATTCCATGACGTCCATTAAAATCTTCAGTGTGATCAATCTGTTTTGTGTAGAATGTAGCTGCTCAAACCCCCTAAGATCTGTATATAAGTAAACTGATAGTGTGTACTTAATGTGTTTTTCTCCTCTATGTTCATTGCAGGAAAATTAGCTTCCTGTAAGGAAACTGCTGTTAGTGAAAAAGACTCAGTAATCTTCCTTTGAGTGTTGCTTTCTAGTTAACAAGAAAAAAAGTAATTGCAACTGCTTCAACTTGAGCTGCCTATTAGTTTTTTCATTCTGTTTTAAAAGGAAATCCCAGAGCTTTGTGATATAGATACGGATATTTATTATAAATTGAATTTTAAAAATAGGATATGACTTCTCAATATTCTGTTGAAACTCAGTCAGATACTGAATGCAGTAGCTGTGTCTTTCTTATTAAATCTGAACTTGGAATAAAAATCTATAGAAATGGAGCCTTTAGCTTTTGCAGAGATTTTTGTGGCTTTTGGGGTTTTTTTAAAATTCAAAATCTTACTGAAATGTGAAGACCCTTCATGAAGCTATGAATGATACATATTCATTCACTGGAATTACATCAGAACGACATTTTTGGCCTGTGTTTAATTTGAAGAATACTTTTTCAGAACTGAATCTTGATATTAGCATACAGATGGAATTGAACAGTATGTCAATACTGACTGACAAAGCAGATAGATTGCTGCTTGCTTTATTTTAGATTAGTTCTAAATTTTCTCATGGAGAATATAAAAATGTAAAACAGCATTTCAATTTCCCATTTCATTTAAACTGAGAAGAAAGCAATAATTCAAGGAAAACTAATAAAAGACTGGTGTTAGAATATGATTGACATCTGGCTAAAATGTGTTTCAGTTGTAAAGACAGCCCAGTGCTAATAAAACAACATTGACTGACTTGTAACCTTCAGGCCTCCCTTGCTCACATATAATTGATTTTAAAACAGTATCCAAAAAAGAAAAGATGCTGTTCTATGTCTGCATGGATTTTTCCTATGTTATTCTGTCTTTGTTAGGAAGCATTTGAAATTAAATTACAACATATCCTAGGGTGAATATAAGTAGTTCTTTATTTCTTTGCTATTTTATGAAGAAAAAAAAAACAAAGAAGAAAGAAACATTTTGAGCTCCACTGTGAAGTTAAAATGCTTTATTTGTGTACATTTCCTAATAGGTGAAAATGCATGAGAGGAGGTGAGATAATCTGAATATCTAGGTGAAAAAACTTCTAAAATTTGTACAGTGATGGAGACAGAAGGAGCATTCAGATGTACCTTGTTATTAGAGTAGGGTATACTAATTATTTTATTTGCTTATATGCATTAATATCTCTCATTTTCTGAGTCACAGTACGGGGAAGCAAATCCCAGAAAAGTAAATATTTACATTTATAAATTTGTTTTAGTGGCTAGGAATTGTCTCATAACAACTTCAGCCTCCTTTTATCATCAATAAAGAGAAGCAGTCTTCTCATTCTAAACTAAACACCACAGATGCTCACTCACTCTCCCCTGGTGGGACGAGATAGAGAATCAGAAGAGTAAAAGGTAGAAAACTTGTGGGTTGAGATAAAGGCAGTTTTATAGGGAGAGCAAAAGCAGTGCACACAAGAAAAGCAAAACAAGGAATTCATTCATCACTTCCCATGGACAGGCAGGTGTTCAGCCATCTCCAGGAAAGCAGGGCTCCATTGCATGTAGTGGTGACTTGGGAAGAAAACACCATCATTTTGAATGTCCCTTCCTTTCCCTTTTCTCCCCTGCTTTGACACCCTGAGCATGCTGTCCTATGGTCTGGGCTATCCCTTTGGTCAGCTGGGGTCAGCCACTCCATCTGTGTCCCCTCCCAAATTCTTCTGCACTCCCAGCTTCATCGCTGGTGGGCTGGGCTGAGATGTTCCAGAAAAGTCCTTTACATTAAGCTAGCACTGTTCAGAAATAATGTAAGCATCCCTGTGTTATCAACATTGTGTCCAGCATAAATGCAAAATATGGCCCCATATTATTATGCAGAATTTTTTTCATATTATTATGAAAATAGTATTATGCAGAAAATTAGGTTTATCCCAGCCAAAAACCAGTACAAAAGACCAAAGGAACAGCTCTACAGAACTGTGTTTTCTGTTTAATGCAAATGAGGTGATTAGTTCAGAGGCAAATGACTGCACCACAGATGTCTGAAGAAGCTATAATAAATCAAGCATATCTGTCACTGTAAACCAACATCTCAGCCTGTACATATTGCTGCAGTCTCTCAAAAATTAAAGGTTTAAATATGAGACTTTTTTCTTTAATATGTTTTCTATTGCTCTTTGGGATTTTTAAAACCCAACATCACTGAAATAAAGAGTAAAACTCTCATTTCTTCCTTTGTACTTCAATTTAAACCTCAATGCGTGACATAATTAGTACAATTACAGAAATGGCAAGCGAAGGAAGCATAGGCTTTGTTTCTATTCTATTTCTTTCCCACCATTATGGATATATCTGCTCCATGGAACAATTTAGCTCTTGAGAAGACTCGTACTGCCAGTTTGATGCACAAATTTTCACTCAGCCCTGGGATCCAAATTCAAATGAACTACCATTTCCTCAAAGTAAAACCAGATACCAGGTCTACATCTGGTTAAGGACATTTCCTCAGTTCTGCATCAAAAGACATTATGAATGGGCTTTTTCTCCCTTCCTTTTTCTTTTCCCTTTTTTTCCAGGCTATATAAGCTGCATTTCCTCAGCTTGTCCTCTCAGGCCGCATTGCTCCACCACAGACCACTGTGGTGAACACGTTCAGCTCACACATCTTCCTTATTATGAGGATACAAAAACAGACACAATATTCTACACACAATCTTAAAAAGTGTAAGTAGAGAAAAAAAAATCTTTTTGTCAGGTGGCTGTGTTCCCCTTAAACAGCTCAGGAGGCTTTTGGCCTTCCCCAGAGTCAGGTTGCAGGCCCATGTCCTTTCTGCAGAGCTTCTTCCCAGCCAGTCTCCAGCCTACTGCTGCAAGTCCTCCTTTCTAGGTGAAGGACTTTTTATTTGTCCTTGAGGAAGTTCATAAAGTTCCTGCCAACCCACTCCTGCTGCCTGTTAAGTGTCTGCATGACAGCCATGATATTTTGACTGCATTGAATGTGCTTTCCAGGGCAGTATCATTCGCAAACTTCGCACAGGTGCATATCCATAACATGATTTTGCCTCTCTATTCAAATTAATATTTGTACACTGTTGTACTCAATTTGCTGCCTACAAGTCTTGTTCTAAGCTGATAACCAGTGGCATTGCAGTAGCCATTGGCAGGCACTGAGTTTCCCTACCTGCCTGGAGTCAGTCAGCTGGGATAAAGAGAGTCTGAGAGGAGCCAGGAGCTTCCTTCATAGTCTACTGCTATGAGCAGGTAGTACTGTAGGAAGACCTAGGAACACTTATAGCAGGTATTTATAGACCCAGTCTACAGCTGAAGAAATTCTGAATTATTAAAAATATTTAATAAATTCTCATAAGGAAATTTGGGGGATAAGCAAGTGGAGACACAGATATACCCCATTTCTTTTAATATGTTTCTCTCTATAACATTATTATATTTGAATGCACCCTCACCCTCAGATCTCTAGACAATTCCTGGTTTTAATCTCTCTTCCACAGCTGTGATTGAGGATTAAAGGAAAATTAATTGTTTGGAGAGAGGTAAATATGGTAGATGAAACAAAATCATTAGTAGGCACTTGCTGGCTATGGTGCAGTTAAGGTAATATTATCGGGGGCGCATTGACAGGAGAGAAACTAATATTTGAAATCTGAGGTTATGTCACAGACATCTTTTTTATGAAAAATCCTTTCTTTAGGATTTTTCCTTCTGAGAAGCTGAGGCCTCAGAAACAGAATGTAAACAATGGTTATCTGCTGCTGTGGAATGCAACAGGTGCATCTGTGATTGGTCTCCTGCAGATGTTTGGATCTGCGGACCACTCACAGCAGAGCTGGCTCTCGCTCTCGGTCGGAGCCAGCTGCCTTTGTTATCATTCTTCTCTTCTCTATTCTTAGCTTAGCTAGCTTCTGATGAAACCTTTCCTTCTATTTCTTTTTATTATAGTTATAATGTAATATATATATATCATAAAATAATAAATCAAGCCTTCTGAACATGGAGTCAATGTTCTCGTCTCTTCCCTCAACCAAGAACCCTTGTGACCACTGTCACAAGGGTATTGAGAAAGTGATGATTTTTTTTTTTGTCCTTAAAGAAAATTGAAGCATCCCAAATTCTAAAATCACAGCTTTCCCAATGATCGTTCATACTCTGAATATATCAGTCAACTTATAGTCTAACCGTAAAAAAGATTAGAAAATGTCAAGGACAGAATCAGGACAATCATAATTTTGCTCTTTTATAAAAAATACACCCAGAGATAGGCAGCATGTATCCCTTTCCCCTTAATAATGAAGAGATATGATAGTATACTTTTCATAATTCTTTATGTATGACTGTGCTGTTTCATGATTAGAATTATGCTATATCCAGCCCCTTGCAAGTACAGAAGGCTAGGGCTGACTTTTTGCACCCAGCTTGTATTGTGTACTTAGAGAAAATCTTGCCTTTAGGGTTGTCATCTTTTCTTTTCTTTTCTTTTCTTTCCTTTCCTTTCTTCTCCTTCTCCTTCTCTTCTCTTCTCTTCCCCTTCCCCTTCCCCTTCCCCTTCCCCTTCCCCTTCCCCTTCCCCTTCCCCTTCCCCTTCCCCTTCCCCTTCCCCTTCCCCTTCCCCTTCCCCTTCCCCTTCCCCTTCCCCTTCCCCTTCCCCTTCCCCTTCCCCTTCCCCTTCCCCTTCCCCTTCCCCTTCCCCTTCCCCTTCCCCTTCCCCTTCCCCTTCCCCTTCCCCTTCCCCTTCCCCTTCCCCTTCCCCTTCCCCTTCCCCTTCCCCTTCCCCTTCCCCTTCCCCTTCCCCTTCCCCTTCCCCTTCCCCTTCCCCTTCCCCTTCCCCTTCCCTTTCTCTTTTTTCCTCTCTCTTTCTTTTCCTTCTTTTTTTTTTGAAACCTCTCTGCAGTTGTTGCTTCCTCATCATTTAGAGACACAAAAGCCTCTTTCTCCCTTTCCACTTCCTGCCACCAGAGGGGCTGCTACATGTTGTTAAGTCACAGAAATACCAAACACTTCAGACATGATTAATGGCAATAGCTACTTTGCTTGATGGATTTTGATCCCCCAGCAGAAATCTGGCATCAATCATGTGGCTGAATTCCTCTCTGCTGCTAGATGATTTAGTATCCCATGTCCTGTGTTCTACAACTTCCATTTGGAGCTGAACAATTTCTCTGTCACTTTGGAAGTGTGGCAATAATTTCCACTCTGCTTTAGATTCCAAGGTGTTGGCAAGTCACCGCTTTTAGGACACACTACAAAAGGGTGCATTAGAACTATGAGAATAGGGAAGACACTCCATTAATTATACTTCAGCCAGTAATACATACTCCCCTCCCCAGCCCCATTATAGACAAAACAGAATTGCTGTATAATTTCAGATATATGTGTGTTCTTTTTAGAATTTACTTACACTTTGTGAATATAATCTTGTGTCACGGTATAGAACTTTTGAACTTCAGAATTACTGCTGAACTTCTATAGATGGAATTTCCACATAAAAATCAAAACTTTGAAGTACTAAAACAAATACTTGAAATCTCAAGAATGAAGAGATCCAAACATTTTACCATTATATTAATATAATATATTATATTAATTATATTATACATCTGAGAATGCTAAGTAGGCTTTGATCTAATATTATTACTATTATACTAGTAAGTTTAATTAACCAGTTAATAAAATGTTGTAATTAGTTGTAAGCTAGTTAATAAATAAAACTCAAACCAAGTGGAAAAAGTTGTGACAGAAAAGAAAAGCTAAGAAAAAAAATTGCTGTCAGACTCCAGATAAGTATCTTGCAAACTGAAGTATTAGCAAAATTAATTGTTCAAATACCTCTGTGAAACAATGATGTAAATAGAGAGAATTAATTATAAAATGGCTTTGATCAGGCTCAAAGAACACATCTTTGGCAAGTCATGTCAGGAACTACAGGACTGAGTTCAACAATTTACAGAACCACTTTACTGTATGCAGTTCTCAGAATGAACAAACAATAAGCTGTCCTGACAATGCAACAGTTTATCCAAATCAATTTTTAAATTGTGATTCTTGCAAAAAGTACATTAGTATCCCTTTATGTCAGGAGAAATGTCTTACACTCCAGGCCCTGAACCAGGCTAGGATTACTGGGGTAACTAGCGTACTCTGGTGTGGGAGTCACATTCTCTGAATCTGAGAGAAGCAACGAGAGAAGCAGAGAAAAGAATGACCAAAACAATTCTTATCTCATTTACTACTCCTGTGTTTTGGAACATGTAGAATGTGTTAGAAGATTATTTACCTGAAAGTATTTACTTGATTAGACTCTAGTGTGAGTGTTTTGTTTTCTTAACCAATCTCTGCAAACTGTGTCCTGATGGTCAGTCTGGAGATAGTCAGGAGATTTGGTTGAGTGTTTGTGCAGTTTCAGTTTAGATGTAGTGTAATATAGTATAGAATAATATAGTATAATAAAGTAATTAATTAGTCTTCTGATATAGAGTCAGATACATAATTTCTTCCTGCCATGGGGGTCATTTAATTTCAATATTCTAGTTCTGGTCAAACTCTTAAGTTAGTACCAGTCACAATCAAGGTCCCAGGCATAACCATTTATATAGCATAAATTATTTGACATTAAAAAAACATTTACTTACATTCCCCCTCTCTGCCCAATATACACACATAGATTCTGATTTCCCAAGCATGAGCATGCCTATCTACCTCTCCTAGCATGTGTAACTAAGCAGCCCTCTGACTCACCAATGCCTGTGAATGCACAGATCATTGCACTGTAGTTTGCTATCATTATAAAAAGTCCTTCCTCTCTACTCTGAGGAAGCCTGGTGGAAGCTTTTGGGCCAGTGCAAAGTTCCCCTTGAGAACTGCAGCTCTAATTAATCAAAACCTATGCTGTTAAGGGTGACAAGGAGTTCTCCCCATCATCCACTTCATGCCAGTCCTATGTCTCAAACCTATCCACTGCTTCATTTTCTCTGTTAACACTGTGACTGTAGGAGAGACCTATCTCACACTGATTGCTCATAAATTAAATCTAGTAGTAGCTGCCATAGGACTAACCTTCTTGCAGTGTGTAAACTGATCTTTGGGGCAGAGTCAGTAGGCTAATGTTGTATCTGCAGGGAGTAATTTTGAGGGGCACATCAAAAATAATAATTAAAATAAAATAAATCCTTTTTCCCGACTTAACCACTAAATATTTCCTCTTTGGTAGGCATGTTATTAGTCTATTTCTTCTATCAATATGAAATGCCTTTTGGTGTGAGACTGTGTCATGCTATGAACAGATGTACCTATGACATCATCCCCTCTAGGTACTGAAACACCTTCAGCAGTAGTGAAATCAGACTGCCAAAGCAAGGCCCTTAGGTCTCCCTTACAGCCTTCAAGAAAGTGCTGGGTGCCTCTGAGAAAGAGTGAAGAAAGCTTTTGAAATGTAAAAACTCTTCTGCCTTACAGCAGATAGGTTTGTGCTTTGGGAAAGCTTATGGAAGCTCATGGATTTAAGGTTATTCTATGCTTGTTGGATATAGTGTTTGCAGTTCCTCAGCTGGATTTTCTCCAGACAGAAAATCACTCCTTTAAAGAAGTTCTTGAGTAACAAAGCACAATAATTTAGTTCAGGGATTATAATGTATGGTCCATAAACTGCTGCAGGCATGTAATTATTTCTAAATAGTCCAAAACAAAATTATTAAGAAAAGCAATATTATTGTCAGTGGCTAAAATTCTTAGTGCAAAAGTCTGGACTTGCATGAAAATGGTTTCAGAATCTGTAAAGTGCAAAAGTTAGAAAAAATATTTGTTCCTTTATTGAGACATTAGCTCAGGAAATGGAAGACTTGGGTTCTGTTCTAACTTCAGAACATTGCACTTACAATTCTTATATCCTGGACACCAGCTGTGGTTGTTAATTACTTATGGAATAAGCAGGAAAGCTGATTCTCCTCCCTTTCTATTCAAAATGTATCATTCTGTAGTCAGGAAATAAAATGTCAAGAAACTATAAGAAGAGCTAGAACAAAGGACATGACTCTGTCTTACAGAGTCTGGGATGAAAAAATCTCAAAACTGCTGAGTGGTTTTACAGCAGTAAGACACTGAATAAAAGATGAGAAGAGTTGATATATCACAAAATAAATTGCATTAGGGCCTCTAAACACCATTATGCATTTCAAAATATTACACAATTTCTAAACATTTCAAGCCATATAAAGAAAAGGAATCAAAGCATTATATGTTACCTAATAAATTATTCTGGATTAATAAATATGATATAATACTGCAATATCCTGTAATCCTTCCAAACTTGCAAGAATCAGTTAAAAACTGGAACTCCTGTTAGTACTATTTTACACATTTTTCAAGGAATCTTGAGATGGGATATTCAGGAGAAATGAATAAAAATTGTATTTATGGTCTTGTGGAATGATTCTGCACAACTGGCAGATTGCTTTTTTACTGTAGAAAGAATCTCTACATCTCTGTGTCAGTGATTTATCTAGTGATTTTGTGTTTGCTGGCTCACTAAAGTACCACCTGTAATGTAACACCTTCTACTAAAAAAGTATTATTTCCCAGAACATATATTTTGTAACATAGTCTTTGCAAATATGTCATTTAAGACAAAGTAATTTTTCCAGATTGGTAATAATTTCAATTCAACGACAAACTCTAATGTCTTTTTAGGAGTAATATACATTAATGAAAAGGTATAAATCTGATGACCCTTCAGTGAATTTTTACTGTTTTGTTGTATATCCTCCCAGACAAATGCTTTCTGTTTTAAGGGGTAACTTTAAACACTTGATTACCATAATTTTAGTAACTGACACTCCAAGCAAAAGCACCCTCCCTCCAAAATCACTGAAAATCCATGAAAAATTGTTGAAGAAGGATCTGTTTTCCATTAATGACATCAATCCCTAAAGAATTTTCTTTCTGGCAACAAAGGGAAAATACAGATTAAAGGAATTAAGGTAGGATGTAGGTAAAGAGCTAATTTAATAGCAGGTATCATATAAAAACACAGACTCACAGGCAACAAAATCAGAACAATCTCTTTCTGCACGGAGCATCAGTAGCCTATGCAATCTGTTTCACACTGTTCTAGCAGCAGGGCTCAATCTTGGCTCAGAAGAACCATCATCAACCCAGATGGAATAAAGCTATTTCTGTGCAGTACCTGGTCTGTCCAATGAGATTGGTAAGGAGGGTGTCAGTGAGTACTTGGCAATAGGGACACTTGCTTGGAGCTGAATTGATTCCTACCGCGCATCTTCATCTTGAGTGTGCTCTGGAACTCAGCCAATGGCCTAAAACTGAAATACTCTGATAAAGAAGCATCTACATCAAGGGATTAAAAACTATTGGCAGCAAAAGAAAGTAAAGCAACACAATGTAAAGAGAAAAACAAAACAAACGAGGTGCATTCTATTATACAAAAAAAGTTTCTTATTATGCAATGTAGCCATCCATAGTTCATATGTATAATAGGTATGGGTCCATTATTATTATAAATCATAATTAATATTTCCAATTTTATGGTATAAAACAGGTCAATACAGGAAGACAAAAAATATTATATACTTATTTACCATTATAGCCCATTTTGCCCCTTTGCTCTTTTTTTTCAAATCTTGGGTAGTGTTTTAGGCATATCTACTTAAGCAAGAGCATGGAAATCTGATATATGCTTTGCTATACATAAACTCATATAAATAAAACAGTGTGCTCTACATCTGAGCTTATAAACTCTGAAATGTAAGGAGCTATTGAGTTCCAACATAATACGTCACTGATATGATTGTGATTTTGAGACTAGAATTGTCTTGTTTTTAAGATACTCAGAATGAAATCCAGAAAAACTTAGACCTATATAGAACTTATTGGCAACATTTTTGATGATTTTTTCATTGTTATCAAAACATTATTCATATTTAATATGATTTGTAGTTTTTGATTCCCCTAGTCCTGGGGGAGAAAAAAAAAATCATCTTTCTCAATCATTTTATACACAACCAAGAATATTATCAATGCAAAATCTGCATATTATCCGAGGCCCAGTGTTAATCAACTGCTCTGCTGTCTGTCATTCAACATATTTTCAAAAATCTCTTCAAATGTTTTTTATTATGGTTTTACTCCTTGTGCATCTTTTAAAACAGTAAGTATTTTCTAGCCATTTTTGCATTGTACTCTACTTTGTTCAGCTTTGTTTTCATAAATCAAATTTAAAAAGTATAATGGAATATTGAACTTGAAAGGGGCTTCTAGGTCATGGGTCCCTTCTTCCTCTCTTTACGTTTAATCACTTAGTATAATTCACTTCATAAATTAGCCCATTTCTTTCCTAGCAGTTCCTCGGCTTTTTCTCTCTTTTGGGGGTTTCTTTTCTTTTACTTAGGAGTCTTTGTTTCCTTCTTGGTTTGGTTTTGTTTCTATTACTCCTGTTAAACACTTTCTCCAGTATTCATTCCTCAACTCACACACATACATTCTCTGTCAAGGCTCCATTGATTATGTACAGCTATTCTATACCCATCTATGCTTGTGCCAACACTGTCTGTTAGCTAAATAACTCTTTTGTGTCCCTTGGGTTTACCACTGGTTTATTTGTAGGCAACAATTACATTCCCTCTCATCCTTAGTTTTTCCAGACAAAACATGTTGTGTTCATTTTGTGTCCTTTATTTTTCTAAAGGTCCCAGTAGTCCTTCTCCTGCTTAAAATAATTGGAGAAGGTGAAGATACAATGATTATCCCATATTTATGAGATAGCTTGAGGGATGCATAAGCATGTTGGTAGAACACTTTTGTTAATAGGAAATAATGATTGGGACTTTGAATGACTGGGTTATCCAATTATAGCTGTTTGCTGATGGACCAAATACTATGATACAAATAGTAGCAGAATGTAGGAGGTCATCAGCTGGTATTGAAACATGGAGAATCATGACCATATTGTGCTCCTTTCAGAATTTTAATTTTCTGTGATGGACATTCACTATATATGAAATTTTTAATAGTTACCAGGGACATAAGAATTTTGTTAATTTAACCACTATGTACATTTATTTCATGCAATGTAGTTAAATATAATCTTTCTAGAAAGCCGTAAGAGCTGTGTAGGAGCTCTGACAACAGAAAAACTACTATTTAATTTGAATTATTTCTCAGACCATACTTCTACACTGACAGGTAATTGCTATGAGGAAAAAAATGATATATTACATTGAGTTTTCCTGAGAGTCTTTGTATATATTTTTTTTACCAGGGACAGTTGCAATTTAATAGTGCATTAAAAGACCATGTGGTGTGCCATTTGTCATGTAGTATTTTTATAAAATCTAAGCTATAATTTCTTTCTTGGGCCCTAATTAATCTAATAACCACCTCATTAACTTTTAGGAAAACCTCGCTCTAACTTAAGGTTAATTATTAAGCACTTCTTGTCATCATTGCTACATTATCTACATATGTGCTTGTTTTTTGCTCTTTATAAGATCCACTTGTAAGTGAAAATATACTAATGAATACAAAAGTTTTGTATAGCAGAAGGTGATGTTAGATACATGATTTTTTTTTAATAATCAGAAGAAGAGACAAAACTATGGCAAGAGGATTTATTTATCCCTACATACAGCCGCAGTGTAACCTTCTCTAGTGTCCTCAGCCTCCTTTCTCTGACAAAGGACAGAACAGACACTGTTAAGGGGTAGTCACCCTCCAGTGCATTCCTCTGACACATTGAATGACTCATGCACTCTCTGCAGCTTGTAAAATGATAGTTTGTAAAATCAGATACATATATCTACAGTCTAAAGTACGGGAAGATCACTCCATCTAAGTTGTGTTTATCCTCACCATATCA
Organism: Geospiza fortis; assembly: GCF_000277835.1. Taxonomy (NCBI): domain Eukaryota; kingdom Metazoa; phylum Chordata; class Aves; order Passeriformes; family Thraupidae; genus Geospiza; species Geospiza fortis. Next base: position 880,816 of record NW_005054418.1, on the reverse strand, counting down.
TATAATTTATGAATATATTTATACACACAACTATATAATTATACTTGATATAATTAATTACATCTGCAGCTAGTCAAATATTACAGAAAAATACCTTTTATCAGTAAATGTTACCACTTTAGACTTATTTTTTAATTTAATTATATTGATAATTTATTTTGAATCCTTCCTTCCTTCCTTCCTTCCTTCCTTCCTTCTTTTCTGTCTGCCCTCCTTTCTTCCCTTCAGTATCACAGTTTTTAAAAATGTCCAATTGTATTGAAAACCTTTTTATTTTTCCTATTTTGACTTTTCATATGTATAGAAATACCTTTTCATAGATTTCTAAATGTAATACAGAAACCCCTCCTATAGCATAAGAAACATTTTAAAAGATCAGCATAAATGAAACAAACAAAACCAAGAATTTTTAATATAATAAAACGTAGGGTTTCTTTTGTTGTATTTTTTTTCTTTCTGATTTTTAAGAAGAAAGCAACTATTTTTTAGCTCATAAAATTATCAGTGAAATATTACTTGCTAGCCTTAGTATTTTTCCTACTATGTGGTCTGTTCGAAGTCATTCAATTGTTTCATTTAAAGACAAACCTAAATCTACTTTCTAAATCTACCTAAATCTACAGGGCTTATTTCTATATGAAATTTAAAATTCTGGTCTCCGAGCTATAATGATTCCTGGGACTACTCAGGCTAATGGGACTTACAAAGCATTCCTTTTTATGGACAGTTTAGCAAATTCTTCTTGGCTCTTAAAAATTAATAAAATCATCTGAATGTTCAGTACATATATATTGTGACTAAGTCAGCAGAAGCAGAGCAGGCATGTGTAGCTATGCCTCTCTTTCAAATCTGAACCATCTATCAAGTTGGCTTATGATTGATTTTCTCTAAAACTTTCTGCATTGCAGTGCTGTGGCAGCACTCTGTTTTTATGGCATTCTTTTTTTTTTTTTTTGTGCCCCAGACTCAGAGGGCAATTCAGCAGCTGGCGCAAATTGTCATTCCTCCCCTTGATGGACAGGATGATGAGAATAGACATTGAGGATTTGTCCTTTAGACTTTGCCTCAGTATCTGAAGCTCAATTTTGCCATGCTAAAATAGCAAAACACAATAATTCACATTCCTCCATGTGTCCACTCATATATCGAAACTTAACTGAGGGTACTTTCAGATATCTAACTTGTCTTCTCTTTTTGAGTCTCAGGCTCTAGTAAAGCATCACATTTCCAGGATGCGTAAAGCTCATTGTAATATTTTCTGTATGATTTGAAATAGTCAGACAAAAATACCTGTTTGTTGCACACTGGATTAAACTGTTTTTACATTAATTAAACAAAAAGGGTTTTGCTGGTTTGTGATTTGTTTGCTTTTTTTTTTCTGTATATAACACAAATGCCATCAATATTGATACAAAATCCAAAGTACTATATAGCTACTATCACAAAGAAAACTAAGTATATATTCATAGCTGGAGTGTACCTGAAGCACTCAGAGTAAATCACTTGATGTTTTTGAGGTTTTGTGCTGCAAATCACAATATATATAACTGCTTATTTTGCATATAAAATATTTCAATCTCTTATTCCATTTAAAGTTACAAGCAGCAAAATTCTCCCTTAGATGCTGTAAAGTACATTGGCCATCTGCATGTGACTGTCAGATCTAAAACAGCAGCTAGGGAAACCTCTGAAACACCAGCCAGAACTTGGGCAGAAGGTTCTGGAAGAAAATCTAGACCTCAGATACTTATCTCTATGAGGTATTTGTACATGTCTGCAAGACTGCTGGGGAGAGAATTTTCAGGATATAGGGAAATAATTTAATGAGTTTAAACATGCCCCTACAATAGGTAGCAAAAGCCCAGCATAGAAAATTTAGGTGGATTGATTTTTACATGCAGTTATTTGGTGTAATTTCATTATTTAGGAAATTGCAATTAAAGCTGGTTAAGTGGTATGTATGGAACTGTGCAAACTGCAGGTCAATATATTTCATAATACCTTTAATTTAGCAATGTTTTTCATTTTGGGAATATATGTGGGGGAAAATCCTACTTCTGCTGAATGCAACATAAACTTGGTTTTGACTTAAGAAAGATTGTGGGAAATATCTTCAGGAGCATAATCTTTCTGCTTTTCTTTCACAGAAAGATACATGCATTCCTAGAGATATTCACACAACAAAACCCACACTAAATCATGTTTTATATCTAGGCATACACACACACACACACAAACATTAAATATCAATAAGAAAATAAGAATTCATATTCATAACTACCTTGAACCTTGTAGTTTGTTTCATTCTTCAATTAGACTGCTCGCTATCACTCTGTGAGCAGAAGCAACCATTTCCATTCCTTCCATACAATTTTTCCCACTGTCAATTTGAAATATTTCCTACTTTCCTAGATGTAGACAGGGCATCTATTTGGTTGTCTATATAATCAACAATTTAAAATAGTCTACAGATTTACATCACAATAGAAGACAGATAGCAGAAGCCAAGAAGTTCAAGTTCTGCAACTGAAAGTGTAGCTTTTAACAACAAAAACTTGAATGTTTTGGCATTCTGGAGATAATTAATTTCTTAAGTATAAGTGACAAAAAACTGAAATACTGGCAGCCATGAATTACCTCCTACTAGTGTCTTGTGATATTCTTTCATTCTAAACAATTTCAGTTTGAGGAGGATATGCAAAGAGAACACCAAATGAGTAGTACCTAATGGTTTTCAGAGCCACAAGACTTTTAATAAAAAGCAAATTCTCCTATATGTTACTTGACAATACAGACCAATATTTACAAAATGCCTGCTTCCTTTTAGAGCAAAATGATGACATTCTTTGTAATGAGTCAAGTTTCCGGGCAAATATATGCAGCTTCATGCGGTTTCTGAGTCTGCAGGAGGCTCTGATTAGAAACTTGTCTGGTTAACTAGCAGAAAATAAATGAAATTACCAGAAATGGTTATGAATCCAAAATGAATGAATGCCTGGGGTACATGAAATAATACATGCAATGACTTATATAAAAATATTACGGTCCAGGACTGATTAAAAATGCAGAAGTGCCAGAGCTGTTCTCAGGCTGCCAGAGGTGTCTTTGTCCATGGAGGATGGAGTGGATACGTGGCAGGAGCTCTGAGCTGTCACAGTGCAGAGAGTGGGGTGACACTGAAGGTTGCAGCATGCGGGTAATTGCACCTTAGGGGGATTATACGTCCTCAGGGGTGATTGCTTGACAGCATATGTATTACTCACTATCATGTTGCTAATAAATTAGTACATCACTTTATTGATATTTTATTTAAATGGTCTAATTTTTCCCCTGGAACAATGTTACACTTTATTACTTTACAGTGATAGATGGGAATAGATGATGACACTGATCCTATGTTACCGCTATGGTAAATCCCATGTTCTATAAACTGACAAAAAAGTGTCTAAACTGATCAAATGATAAGGTTTTCTGAAATCTCTGTGAATGGATTTGCAATAGAAGTCTATATCACATTGATGCTGAAGCTCACCTCAGTGTAGTGTTTGCAAGGTCTCTGCCACAGGCCTACAGCCCAGCAATTGCTGCTCGTAGGTGATGTCACTGCTGAGAGTTCAAACTGAAAAACTGGGACTAAGGCCCTTGGGACAGAGAATGAAAGCTACTGCATTCCTCTCCAGACATGTGAAAGACAAGAGGATAGTCAGGAGCAATCAATTCATATTACTGAGGTGACACCATGCCTTATTGCCTTTTACAGTGATCTATCAAGGCTGTACAGATGATGGTAGGACAGTGGACGTGATATATCTTAAATCCTAAAATATTTTTGCAATCTTTGCCACAGCATTCTCTCTTGAAAACCAAGAAGTTGCAAGTTATATCAGTGTACTGTCAGATGGAATAAAAATTGTCAGGACTGGCAGATGCAAGGGGTAAAACTCCACGGTTTGATATCCAGTTTGTGACCAATAACAAGCAGAGTAGCACAAAATCAAGGCCTGGGCTGATATTGTTCAACATATGGCAGTTGAGCTGACAGCAAACCTATGGATGATAACAGATATGGGTGTTGTTACACTGATCTGTAGGCAACCAGAACACTTTCCTTGTAAAAGAAATCTGATGACAAATATTAGAAGTCTTGGAGGTATTGGGAAGGCCATATGGGAATTTTAAGAACACAATGCTTACTAGAATGGTTTTGGAAGAATCCTTACGGCTTATGAAGTTGAGGGGCTCTCTCGTCCCACTCTTTGAGAACACTTGCTGGACTAAAATTTCACCAGAATTCATCTGACAGGTTTTTTTTGTTTGGTTTTGTTAATGATACTCATTTGGAGGGGAAGGCTAAGGGACCAAAATGCAGGAAATAAGACACTAACTTTTAAGCAGTAATGTCTCAATTTCCCTTCTTTCTCCTGCAACTGTGGTAGAATCAATCCCGATTCAAACATAGAAGAGTGAAGAGCACAACTGGGGATGGCAGTGGACTTAAATATTTCCCCCTTCTCCTTAGCTTTCTCCCTTCTGCTTTTCCTTGACCTAGTTTATATGACAACAGTCACACTAGAACCCTACAGGGCTCAAAAAGGTTCCCCCCTCCTTTTACAGCTACATAGGGATAGACTGCCCAGCATGAGCCCTGTTCTCGCACAGTTCTGGCTATAACTTTATAAAGGATACTGGCAATTCCCCTCTATCAAGAGCAAACATTTATAACTGTATAACAGTTTATGTTTTCCCACATGCAATATAAAAAATGTGTCCATTTTATGTCCTTTGTAGCATCTTATTATAATATGCAAATGTAATTTTTTCTCTCTGTCTTCTCAGTGAAATGTATTGAAGTGCACAGTAAGCAACACAGCCGTAGTAAAACAAAACACCAATTTAACCAGCTGGCTCACCAAGCAGTGCAAAAAATATTCTAATCCATTCCGTGAAGTTATTTTCCCTTAGGAACAAGTACTCTTCAGAAGTTACACTATATTTTTTGACAGTGAATTCCAGAAACTCACTGCCAATTACTGCAAATACTTTTGTTGACCTACTTGGCAAGCCACTAGAGATCAAACTACACTTACAGCAAACAAGCCATAAAAAAAAAGGTTATTCTTCTCTTATCCTTCCTCTCAAGCTCCAATTCCTCTGCTAGCTAAATTGATGTTTACTTGGGTTGCATTAGGTTTACCTGGAGCAAATCCCTTTGTTCCACTGTTTGACAGTCCTCAATCGTACTCAGCTGTTCTGTCTTTTTCTCTTCCAAAGTGACTAGAAACATAAACACTTTGCAAGGACATCATCCTTCAGAGCAGACTAAAGCAAGGCACTCACAAGTGCCATAAACTTTATAGTTCCATTTTGTTGTCTTTTGTTGTTGTTTAGACGATATTTGTGTCATTTTAGCAAGAGTCTTAAAGTGACAGGATAGAAACAAATTTCTAACCCTTCAATCAGTATTATCTCTTTACTCCTCTGAAATAAAATCTGTTTGTATAAGCATATAGATTTTATATTTTGCTAGAATTTGGGGAAGTGCTGTGTTTTGTTGAATTTTTTTTTTCTGGAGTATTATGGCTTTGAAGAATTTTTTCCTGGAAAAATTATTCATAAAATACCAAGTATTTTTAAGCACATATTTAACAGCTATAATATTACAAAATAGTAAATAGAAGAAAAATGTTTATTCTGTGCCAAAGGCATTGCACAAATCCTATTTGTAGGGTAAGTTTTTGGGTTTTTTTAAACTACATTTGTTTGAAACAAGTTAAAGATCATAGACAAGAGATATGTTTTATAGTTATTCAAGCTCTGCTGCGTATCTAATTCTAATTACTCATACAGTAGGTTTTTGGTTTTTTTTTTCAATGGGAAGGTTGACCTAGAATAAAGAAAAATGCAAAACCCCCAAATGCTGGACATAAACCAAGAAAATATAGAATCAAATTGGTAAAAGTTGCAATATATCCATGTGCTTAGAAAGCTTAAAGCAAATAAAAAAGTAAAAACAATAACTACAGCTTAAAAAGAAATCTTCACCTGTAATATACTTACAAGAATCCAAATATTTTTATTATTTGAAGTGCTGCTATGATTTTTACGTTCCAGTGATAAATGTTTCATTTGAAAATTCAGGGCTAGCAATTCAGATATGGTAAATATGTTAGAAATTCAAGAGATTAAGGTCGGAGAGGGAAAGATCTGTTGTGACATTGCTGAGAAAATGTTTTATAAGACAAATGTTTCAAAGTTAATATCTCCTACTTGCTATTTTCACAATAAAACAATAAACCATGGCAAATCTGAAAATCTGTGACAACCACCTCAGTCCCATTTGTGAAAAAAGTTACAAGAATTTAATGCTGCTTATTTTTTGCAGGATTCACGTTTACTTCACATAACTTTGTGTACCTAAAATATAAAAACTAGGATGTGATTTTAATTAAATCTTAACTTCAATTTTACCAATTATGAGGCGTCTAATCTAAACTGGATGTGGTTTCCTTAAACAGTCACTAAATGTCACCTCCATAACGCCATCTGTGTCCTCTGAGGAGACCTCGAAATAAAGGCTGGAATCCAAGACCAGAGAGGAGTTATTTGCTGGGCTGTACCTGGGTCCTTGTCTGCCTTTTGTGTGTCTGGACTTGAAGGAGTAAGGGAAGAACTTTACCATTACTAAACAGCATCTAAAGGCTTGTTAGAAATTCTGTAGTACCTAAAATGACTCTAAAGGCATAAGTCATTGAAGTTAACTCTATTCAATATGCAATGTACCATAATGCTGGATAGAGAAACATTAATGTCTACTTATGTGGACTTTTTCTACAAAAAGAGAAGAACCACTTCCAAATGGGAACTCATTCTGTCCTAAGATAACTGAAATGATACAATCCAGCACTTTGTGATGGGATAAATAATATTCTGGAGTGACTAGAAGTAAAGGAACTCCTAGGACTAACTTAAATTAGCCATATAATTTTGGCTTATTTTGTTGACTGTGATACAAAACTAAGACAAAATTGCTTTCACTTTTGATATTCTAATACAAGTCTGTAGAGTGGTGTAAGATTAAGAGAAGCTAGTTGCCTGCAGGAAACAGGCTGAATGTAATATTATATGTGTTTTATTTTTGTTGTGTTTTTATTCTCAGGTGATGTGGATGGGGGGGTCACTGTTTCAAAGTAGGAACTAACACAAAAATACACTTTATATTTTATTTATGTCTTTGTATTTACATAAATACATATGTAAGATTTAAAAAATACTTAGTATTAGATAAAGGTTTATCTGAGAGGGAGCAGAGACTGAGTTTGCTGGGATAGTAATATCAGCTGAAATGTTGTACTTGAAAGAAAGGAGAATTAGTATTCAAGATCTTTATTACCCTCTTTCTTTCAGAAGTATGTTTTATTTTTTTCAATGAGAATGTATGGTGAATATCTTTATAGCAATGTTTATAAACATAATTTGATAATTAAAAAAATAAAATCTGCTTTATTGCATTCACTGGAAATAATTTGTGGAATACAAACATACAAACAGTGGTATTAAAAACATTTGCTTCTCTATTAACTGAAACCACAGCAATTTTGTAAATCCCTTGGCATATATAAATTCAGGTTTTTCCATTTTGCTGCAACAGAGAAACATTCACTATTAACTTGAAACTATTTAGGACGTACCCTAAAAGAAAGAAATTACTAAAATTGCGAAGTGTGGCTTTTTATAGTATTTTCAAATTAGCTATATATAACATAAACTCCTGTCATTCAAATTATAAAAGGTATTTCTTCATTCTCAAAAGGACAATCTTGCAGGCAGTAGAAAACTTTCTCTTCAGAGGAACTTAAACCTTCAAAGAGGAATATATTGATTTGGAAACTGAGGTAAATCCTTTTCTTGTAATAAATAAAAGGGGAAACATTTAAACATTTGCACATGATCAACTGCTCACTGATGCCTTTGCACATGTATCATTTACTAAAATGGCTGCCAATCTCTTTTTGATAGGATTTAGAAAAATATTTTTCTCTTGCAACAATCCTTTTACTTCCTCTAATCATGGGAGATAGTGAATCGTAATGTATTTCTTTTGTGAAAATAATTGTGGCTAAATTTTGGAGGGGAGAAACACTGGTTGGAAACCTCAGCTGATCTGCATGTAACTTCCTGTTAGTGGTTTATCTTCTGCAAGTATTAGCTACTCTGAGGGGAACACATGCATACAGGTGTGGATTTATTAATAAGATATCATAATATATTTTTCCCTGTCTTTGCATACTTGAATCATACATATTATATATCATTGAGCCCAAAACTGAGAAAAGTAATCAAACAGGTACACACTTTGTTATAAAATAAGAAAAAAAAGAGAAAATTATTATATTCTTAGTGATAGCATAACAAAGGTGAGACACCCTTGTTCTCAAGGGACACAGAGTTTTCCATACTCTGAAATAATAAAGCCATGTAGTGTGAATAACAAGATTCACACATGCTAGGAAGGGTTTGTATAGCCTGGAGGCCCCCCATGGCCAAAGATTTGGCAGCATTGTCTGAATACCACAGCAATTTGTGAAATGACCAACTTAATTTTCTCTGCTCAAGCTTCTGTTTATTAAGGCAAAGCTTGCTTTCTACAGGAAGCAATGTTAGCAATTATTATTTTCTTTTTTTCACCTTACATTTAATGATTTTATAGATGTGGTATGAGAGACAGTAATTTCCTTTTCCTGTCCGTCGCCCTTTTTTCCTGCTTCATACTGTTGTTACTGTGAAATACAATAGTAAGTTCATGTAACACTATTGTTTTGATCAGTATTGATTGCTACAAAAAAGAAGCACCAAATGTTTTGAAAGAAATCCTTGATTGTTAAATATATGTTCAAATGCACACAATTTCTAACTGCAGAATGTTCAATAAAAGCAAAAGACAAAATGTACCTGGCTAAATGTGATTCTCTTCCCTTGGAAAAGAGGAAAAATGGATGAAAGCAGGAAAGAAGATGCCATTTTCTCTTTCAAGTACTGCAATTTTGAATTAGAAGCTTAAATGTTTGAAGTGAAATTTTAGCACAACTGTTTATCATGCTGCATGTCTGAATCAAACAACTGCAGTTTATGTAATGTGTAGGCTTATGAAGGAGCTTGGGATTTTTTCCTCAACCTCTTTTTTCAATAGTAGAAAAATGAAAATAGGGACCAAACTCAGAAATTCCAATTTGCCAAGAAAATTGTAACAGAACTGCTTAGAACATTTTCTCTATTATGTACTCTATTACAATATTTTTACTAAGCAAATATTGTAAATAGGTATGTAAGCTTGCATTTTGTTCTTAAATATTTATGTGTGTGTGTGTGTGTGTGTGTGTGTGTGTGTGTTAAAACTTTTATTGGAAGCTATGTGAATTGATATTATATTGTGAAAATTCTGAAGCATTTGATATAATTACTTTTGCTCTGCTGATTATAAAGATGAACTACATGTCCTTGAATCTCCACAAGTTCTCTATGGAAAACATTGCTGTGTTGATGAGTTAACCAATGCTATTCTGGCAAAGTTGTAAGACATGTCTTATTAAACAAGTTTTACAGATATTCCTTCACTAAAGAAAAATCTTTTATTTCTTTTTTTCATCTTTGAGAACATTCTGTAAACTGCAGTGCAAAGAGAGAGAAAACTTTTGATGTATTCTTTTTACAAAGAAAATCATGGCTATTTTAGTTTGGAAACTTTGAAGTAAATATTTAGATCTAATTTTTCACAGGTAGATAATTAATTACCATGGATTAAATGTGTTAGTGGGGAATGAATAGAAAATTATAGCTGTGTAACATTTGGTATGCAAAATTCTGTAGGGACTACTTTTGAATATTACGTAAATGTTTTCAAATCAGTCATATCCAAATGACTTCAATTTATGATATTCTCTTAAACCTAACAGCTGCATCGTTTCTGGAATGAGCCTCTCCAGATTCATCAGTCTGAATAAAAAATTCAGATGACCATTAATTATCTTAAATAGAAACCTGGCAGTTTCCTTTTTTGCTGGACAAGTCTTGTGGTGAGACAGAACAGCTATATTTGATTAATGACAAACTACAAGACACACATAGTATATCATCATAACAAAGATATGCTTCCTAACTATCTATATTAAGTAAAATTTAAAAATTATTTTATATAGTCTCTCAGGAAGACTTTAGTCCTTGGTGATGTCTGGAAAAGATCTTTGGGTTTCCAATGGAGTTGTGCTTGAAATTTACATGCAGGTCCCAGAAACATTGTCTTGAAGTCATCATAATGCTGAAAGTAACTTTCAGATCAGAATTGAACATATACTACCTGAACAGAAGCCTCTGTACCTGTAGCCCACTAAGACACACAGTTCAGCTCTTATTTCAGTGTCATGGTAACTTAGGGAAAAAAAAGAAGAGCAATGTCTAGGTTTTTTCTGCTTTTCATCTGCATTTTTGTACCTTCAACCATATGCCATTCTTCAAGTATATTGTGAGCTTAACATTTGAGTGGCATTTCCATTCAAAAATTCTTAACAGCTATGTTTCTGCTTCCCACCATTGAAAATATTTCAGTAGTGTTTTCACAGTCTTACTAAGCAATGTTCTAGAGGTTAAAGGACTTTAAGGTTTACAGGACAAAGAAGGAAGCTGTACTTGAATTTTTTAACACCAAGAACTCAACTTCTCACTATAGTCTCATTAAGTCACTTTAGCTTATACCATTCCTCCTTTGTAAAATGTTATGCAACTGCGTTTCACCCAAAGAAGATTACAAAAAAACAAAAAAAAAAAAATTGAGATTTGAACAAATAAAAGCCAATAAAAGCTGCCACTATTACAATGGCTTCATAAAAGTTATCACTACTATCCATGATTATAGACATCTCTGTCCAGCACAAAACTTTAGAGAGGAAAACAATCCAAATCAGTATGAATATAAGGCAGTCACTGCTTTATGGCCTTGGGGACAAGGTCCCTCTTTAGTCTGGTAATATAAGCATAATATATACAGTCATGTGTATGCAAATTAGAAATTATTGCTAGTGAAGATTATTTAAACTATGTTTTTGCTGTTGGGATGCCTAAATCTCACTTCAGGTCAAAATAAGCCCAAAGTCATGCAAGTTTAGTTAACAAAGGGATCTCATGCCTTGTCATGGAAGGCAAATATAATTTCATAGTAATAAATATTCCTGTCTGAAGTCAGACTGAAGTTTATCCCCTTCTACTTGCTTCGTATGACATAACTGTCTCTGTGCTGTCCATATATCCTGTGAATTTGGCATAGTAAGTGAATTGTTTAGAACCAGTAGTATTCATTAGTTTTCAAAAAGCTGGGTTTTAAAACCACTAGCAGACAGAATATAATAAGTATGAAAATATAGTATATGATAATTCTCTATAACATCTACTAAATAATATTCCTTCCATAGTAATATAAAGGAAAACAAGAGAGAGATTCAGGTCTTTGTCCTCAAAATAATCCCCCAAATCTAGAGGTTTGGAGTTTTATATAGTTTTCTATTTTTTTTTCTCTTTTCTGTCTTTTTTATTTTATTTTTCTGAAATAACAACCATTTTCTGAAAATCAAGTCCAGGGATGTCTTAAGATCAAGAAACTATGTAAAAAAATGTGATCAGCTTTTTATAGATGTTAACCTAAAAACAACCCAGAGAACACTGAAAAATATGTCTGTTACTTGCATGGTAATACATGCTACTCCCTTAAAAAAGTTATTAAAAGCTTGAAAATCTGCAAACTATTGTAGATGCCATACACTCCTTGATTTTTCTAATATAAACAGTCAAAATACTTGTGTATTTTTCTCAAAGATTTTACTGTAATTTGTGACCTCTTTTTTATTTTTTAGAATGATTAAAAATTTATTTACCTGCTTTATACTAATCCCATAGAATGGGAGGATAATGAAGATTAAGGCTACAGCTGATGAAACTTTCTTAAACAACTTCAAGTTTATCTGAGACATTTGAAATAACATGCCATTCCCATTAAGATCTTCATTGATTTTGGTTTCAACAGGCCACTTTTTGGCAAGTTACATAGGGAAAATATTTGGTGTATACATTCATCAAAGACATATATGATAAAATATAAGGCTTTAAAATTAATATTCTTAGCCAAAAAAGCAGCCCATGTTTGTGGTTTTTGCAAGATATATTCAACTAAGACAAAATAGGAAAATTACCATAACTTTTTACTAAGGAAATGTTGAAATCTACAGTAAACTTGAAAAAAAGAAAATCTACAGTTCATTGAGAGCTACCCTTACCACTGGAAGTTTTTAACTACAGAATGCTAGCTTTCCTCTTTTTTTTTTTTGACAGAAAAAAATACTTGGCAAAACGCTGTTAAATAACATTAAATATCAAAAATAGATTTCTTGTTTGTCACATATAATTCTCTTTGCTTTTTTTTCCTTTTAGATATGATGCAACAAAACACATCTTTGTTCTGAATCAACATAGATTTTACCAAGTTAAAAATTCTGTATTCACAGCTTCTATCAGAACTCCTCAGACAGAAGAATGCATGGTGCTTTTGGTTGACATAAGAGGCAAGAGAATATCTAAAATGTCTAATATTAATTTTATTTATTCATTTAAGTAAATGGCATGACCATCACAGAAAAATAAATTCTGGGCCATCATTTTTAGAAAGCACTTTTGTATGTTAGCTTTGATTCTTTTGGTAGAATAGTTCATCAGGGATTCAAATTTTAATGAGTTTTCTATTGTCACCCTCTTTATCTTACTAAGGTTCTTGCTATTTTTAAATGTTCTCAAAACTCATGCATTTCAGTAGCATAGAAGAAGCAGCTATGTGGCTGTGATTTCCAAATAGCTTCTTTTAAGAACTGTCAGTTGCATTCTTTTTTTTTCCTTATAGTGAAGCAGAGATTAACTTTTATTTTTCAAGTGTGTGACCTCTATAGTGAAATGTCTTCTTTTCAGAACCCGTTCATGAAAGTTGTCTCTCAGCCAATATTTGCATTTCAACAGCAAATTATCATCTTTGTGTGAGTTCCCATACTAAACAAAAAAAAAAGAAAAGCTTCTATATTTTCTTGGATGGCTTTAAGAAGTGTTAACAATATGCCACTACATTGAAGTGTGAAATCTCAATTCAAGGCCCCAAAGGCTTTACAGCAGTAATTGTAACACATAGCATCCAAAGGTCAGGGTATATTTCGTGAAAGTCCATCGGTGACAGCTGTCATTACAACTTCACTGCCAAGAAAACTGTAGTTATGAAGGCACTCGTGGGGAATAGAAGACATTTAACTACCAAAGGTTTATGGCTAATGTTATTTTTACATGTAAGTTCTGCTTACAAAAAAGGCCAGTGAGCAAGATAATTTATGAGAATGTCTGTTAATGACTGACAGCTCATTTTCTTATTTCAGCTTCAAATTAGTCAATTTAATTATTCAAGCACTAGAGGTGATTCATTACAAGGCAGGAAATAATAGAAACTATAAGATACTTTTTTGGCAGAAAGCTGATATGCTGATCAGTTACCTGAACAACTTCAAAAATATTGTTATATGTTAGCAGAGATTTTGAAAAAAATACTGTGCAGGTTAATGCAGCTTGGTGTTTCAGTAATCCTATGCCTCACTGATCAGCATCTAACACTCGCTAAAATTCTATTCCTCTCTTGTTTATAATAATAATAACAACTACGATTCTTGTAATTACTATTGCTATTAAAATTACAATTACTGCACTTTCACTTTGATGGTTCCTAAACACTTAAAAAGAGGGAAA
>NW_005054418.1:863118-866962 GCF_000277835.1 Geospiza fortis | reverse complement strand
GGGAAAGAGGTAAAAGGGATGCAATCACCAAGGCAAACCTACCTTAGATGGAAGTTTAAGTAATGCTGGAATTTTTCCACTTCACTATTTTTTAGGTGCGTACCAACGTTTCTTTCTAAATCCTCTACTGCCTTAATTGCATGGATTTGAATATAAGAAATGGTCTTTCTCTAATTCAATAGTAAGAATCTTTTCACTGCAATGATAAGCCATTATTCTTGTTATATTTTTACTGTTATTACAATTTCAAATGTTAGCATGCTGCAGTTTGGTAATAAATAAACATGCATATTGAATTTCCTTTTACATCAATTTTCCTGAGCTCATAATCTCAGGAAGAGTCTGCAGTGAAAGACCCACCTCCCCTATCTCTTGAAGATATCACACATAGTCTTCCTAATTCATGCTTCTCATAATAATTTTTTAAATCCTACAGTATCTTTGTCTTCTTTCTGTAACTTTGCCTGTGACAGTGATCCTTTCTCTGACTTATAGTCTGTATTTTGTATAGCAAATACCAAATAATTCTAACAACTTTGTTGTGATATATTATTTACAGTAATGGGCATAAACTTATCCTGGGCCAATTTAGTACTTCTCCATAATTAAACTTCTCTGGGATCTGGCTAGATATCCTTCATTTGAGGCTTATATTTTTTATCACTTATCTTTTCCTTAATATATCTAGTACAATATAGCTTTCAGCAATAAAATGGTCAGCTTTTTTTCCTTTTCTTTTTTTATACTTTTGTAAGGCATTAGTCACTTTCCCAAATTATTGTTTTTCTAAAAAAAAATCCAGATAAACTTTGTCCTCTTTAAATCTCTATACAACCCTTTGTCCTTGTTGTATGATGGTTCACTTTTACTAAAACTATATTTTTCATTTAATCTTGCTCCAAATCTAATCTAGATTTGGATTCAGATCTAATTGGTCCGGAAAGGAGCCTCTCTGTTAAATTTCTGAAATCTCTGCAGATAAAGTAGTCATCCAGTTTCTCCTGCTCATAGACAAAGGGAGTAAAAAAATATTCAGGGAATTGATCAGAACACACATGTGTACTCCTTTAGTGTGCAATGAGTTGCTCCCTCCAAAATGCATATTTTTCCGTTTTGACTAAGGGAGCTAAGACTGATCTACAAGCTGGGTAGTTATATTTGGTCTGGTGAAGTGAACCCTTATCTTTGACACAGGCTAACATCAAAAATTCTAATTTTTTTTTTTAATTCTCTTAATATTTTTATATTCACCTAATCTGGAAGTAAAAACTTTTTCATGAGATTTTACTTTATGTAATAATTTCCCTTTCCTCTATTACTTTTGGTTTCTTAAAAAAAATATGAAAGACAATGACTCCCTAAAACTCAGATAAAAAATGCACACAACCACATACAAAATGTCGCTAACTTTTATCTGAATTTCATTCTTATATCTTTCTGAAAATTAACACATTTGAAAAATTAATGATTTCAGGTCACGGATATGAAACATATTCGCAAATAGCATCTAAAGCTTAGCACTGCAGATGATGATAAAAGAAAGAACAACAATGACCAAGGTTGACATAAATTTTTTCCAAAAAATCCCATCATGTCTGGTTCTTTTTAGTACAGTTGTAACCTGGTAGTTAAGGCATAACATTCACCTTCCTCATGTACTCAATAGAATTTTTTCCAACAGCAGATGGCATTTGGTAAGTCTAAGTGCACTCGTAATCCAGGAATGTTGCCTGGAGCCTTTTTTTTTTTTTTTTGATTGTTGTTTTTTGATATCCTAGTCAGTTTAAACCTCCCAGAACAGCAAAATGATTTCTTCTTATGAGAAAGCCCAAAATTTGTTTAAATACATTCAATTGACATAATTTCAGAGAGTATATACCAGATTACAGGCAAATCCATGGGTCCATATTTAGGAAGTCATGCTTATTTTTCCTGAAGACAGAAAATCTGCCTTTCACCTTTCACAGAACCATTAAGGCTGGAAAAGTCCTCCAGGACCACCAAGTCTAACCTTCAACAGAATATCATCATACCCACTAACCATATCACAAAATGCCACGCCTACTTGGGTAGGGTATGTGCTGATATAGGCCTGTGTTTAGGGTTTGTGCTAAACACAGGGTTGACAAAATAGAGATTTTTGTTATTGCTGAGCAGGGCTTACATAGAGCCAAGGTCTTTTCTGCTTTTCAAACTGCCCTGCTGGCAAGGAAGCTGGGGGTGCTTGGGAGGTTGGGAGAGGACACAGAGAGGACAGGTGACCCCAAGTGACCAAAAAGACATTCCACACCATATGGCCTCATGCTCAGTTGAAAAAGTGAGGGGAAAAGGAGGAAGGGAAGGTTGTTTGGGGTGAAAGTGTTTGTCTTCCCAAGTAACTTTTACCTGTTATGTGGCTCTCATCTCCTGGAGATGGCTGAACACCTGCCTGCCCATGGAAAGCAGTGAATTAATTCCTCATTTTCCTTTGATTCTCTGTCTGGTATTTGCTTACCCTATTAAACTGTCTTTATCTCAACCCATGTCTTTTCTACCTTTTACTTTTCCAGTTCTCTCCCAGATCCCACTGGTGGGGGAAGAGGCGGTGTGCAGCTGCAAGAAACTTGGTTGCTGGTTGTTTTCTGAGCACTTCTACTAGAAAGCTCCACCACGTCCCTGGAGACCCTGTTCCAATGCTTAACTAATTATGCATATATAATTATTTGTAGTTTTTTTGATGATAAATACATTTAAAACTCAAAATATAAATTATCTCCACTCTCCAAGCAATTATTATGAATTCTATTCCTTTCTTATATTTACCAGTTAGCTTATTTTCTTGCTCTGCTGTGTAAGTTGTAATGACTTTGACTAATAACCTCTTCCTACTCACTAGTTTGTTTTCAGCTTACCTTGATTACATGATGCCTTCTTTTTCCATTGACTTTTTAAAAAAAATCAATCGCACTTTGTTTATTTCTTACTATATTATTTTTATCCCTGCGGACTGATTGCCTGAAGAAATACCTCTGGTCATTTTCCAACATGCTTTGATATTAATATGGTTTGTCTGTGTATGTCTCAAATTCTCTAGACTGTATCAACAACTTGTGTTTCAACTTCTCATTAGAATCTTTATATGATTCATATTTTCTCTACAGCTCTATTAGTATTAGTTTCCTCTTTATCTCATCCAGATGGTGTAACATTCAGTTAACAATTGGACCTCCAGACTAATTTACTTGTGTTATATATGGATCTGTTCATTTTTCCATAGATCCAATGTCTTTCAGAGCTTTCAAATTAGACAATGATCAAGTTTTCCTAAAGTTACTAGGTCCTTAGTGTTACCATTTTAAGGTACTTATAGGCTTTCTGGGTACATTTCTAGACATTTTATTTTTATTCTACAGAAATAAATTTCACATTTTCAGTAACATGATCAGCGTTTACAATGGAGTTCCTGTATGTTTGATGGGGTTTTTTGCCATGTTCATACCAAATAGCTATTTCAGGGTCACATTATGCATAAAACTTTCAATAAATCGCATAACAGAATGTCATAAGGGCACAATCTATTCCACCCTAAAGAGCTACATAAGCATCTAAGGCATAACCATGTTCTGCATTCTGCAGGGTGGGGGTGAGGGGAGTAATTTAGTAAAGACTTCAGTATTTTTTTTGCAGAACAGTCCCTCGACAATAGTATTTTTGACTGAAAGTACCTCTAGAAGAAATTTTTAATGAAAAATTTCTTTAAGCAGAGTCAAACAGACACTTGAATTGTCACATAGTTTATAGGTCTAACAGTTCATTCTACTATTCCTCATTTTTCTGGACAGGGCATCTTTATACCCATTTAATG
>NW_005054418.1:813533-863108 GCF_000277835.1 Geospiza fortis | reverse complement strand
TCCAGATGTTCAAATCTTGAAGAGAATTGTTGAAGAAAGGATTCTGAGCTATAGATCATGTCTATATAATAATAGTATATTACTTAAAAGGTCTTGCCCTTTGAAGAGACAGTACCAGTGATTGTTTGGTTATGACTGAGATCTTCATTTCATTATAATCTTTCATTCTAGCAACAGCCAGGACTTGTAATTGCCAATGCCTATTAAATGTTTCAAACAAGGCATAGCTCCCAGTTTAAAGTAAGTCCTCCAAAATGTCATAAAGAACTAAAGCAGATTTAAGAATATGTAAAATGTATTAAATAGGTATAAAGGCATCTTTATGAATAAAAGTGCTTGCTTATGATCAAGTTAATTATTTCCTTTGAAATCTTTCACTGGACACTACCCATTGTCATTAAAAATTCATGGTACCCCAGTGAAATTCCTACTGATTGGAAAAGGGGAAATATTACCTTTATTTTTAAAACAGGAAAAAGGAAGAACAGGGGTACTACAGACTGGTCAGTCTCATGCAGTTGCCCAGTAAGGTCATGAGGGAAATCCTCCTGGAAGCAATGCTAAGGCAAATGGAAAACAGAGGGGTGAGTGGTGACAAGCCAACATGGCTGCACTAAGTGCAAATTTACCTGACGCACTTGGAGTCTTTTTATGATGGAGTTTTAATGCCAATGAATAACAAAAGTGTGACTGACATCATCTACCTGGACTTTTTCAAAACATTTGGCATTGTTCCACACAACATCCTTATGTCTAAACTGGAGAGATTTGGCTTTGATATGGACTGTATGTTTGCACTTAAACAGCTGTGATCAATGACTTGGTGTCCAAGCAGAGAGCAGTGATGGGTGGAGTTCCTCAGGGAACTGGTATCAGGACTGACACTAAGTTTAACACATTTACTGGGAATGTGGACAATAAGACTGAGTGTGGCCACAGCAAGTTTTCAGATGACACCAAGCTGTGTGGTGTGACTGACATTCTAGGCAAAAGGAATGTCCTACAGAGGCACTTGGACAACTAAAGGATTGGCATGAGAACATCATGAAGTTCAACAAGGCGAAATGCAAGATCCTGTATGTGAGTAGTGGTAATCCCAAAAATGAATTCATGCTGGGTGATGAGGGGGTTGAGAGAGGTGCTGTGGAGAAGGACTTGGGGAGATTGGTTGACAAGAAGATCAACATGGCCCAGAAATCTCTGTTCACTGCCCAGAAAGCTAACAGAATCCTGGGCTGAGTCAAAAGAAGCATAACCAGCAGGTTAAGGGAGGTGAGTCTGCCCCTTTGGTCCTGTGAGACCCCCCTAGGATGCTGCATCCAACACTGAGGCCCCCAATATAAGAAGGACAAGTTCCTGTTGGACCTGGTCCATAGGAGGGCCACAAAAACTATCAGAAGGTGGGAACATATCTGCTATGGGATCAGGCTGAGAAAATTTACAGCATTCTTCCATTGTCTAAAGTGGGCCCACAGGAAAGATGGTCTCTTTATCATGGAGTGTAGAGATAGGATGAGGGGTAATGATTTTAACCTGAAAGAGGGAAAATTTAGATTATATATTAGCAACAAAGTCTTTACTGGGTGGGTGGTGAATTATGCAAATAGGTTTCCCAGAGAAGCTGTAGATGCTCTCTCCCTGGGAATGTTCAAGGCCAGGTTGAATGAGGTTTTGAGAAACCTGGTCTAGTGGAAGGTGTCCCTGCCCAGAGCAGGGGTGTTGGACTAAATGATCTGTAACGTCTCTTCCAACCCAAACCATTCTATGATTCTGACAGCCTATAATTAGACAGAAAAAGTCATTCTAATTATAAAATTTATTAACAAAACATAAGCTGACACAATTACTTTTTTCAAGAATTGTACGTCAAACAAAAAAATGAAATCATTGTGTGAGTTTTGGTAAGAATGTAGACGTCTGTAGAGGCCTGGTCCAGTATGCTAAATCCATCAAAAAAACCCTCAACAAACTAAAACTAGAAGTCAAATCATACACAGAGAAAGGTTGTGTTTTGCATAATACAAATGTGATTTAAAATTTAAATCACCTATTTGTGTGGCCTAAATTCCTGATAAAAATTAGGCATTTTATTTTAGCTTTGTGTGTGCATGTATTTTGTATTTTAAGTGTGATGTAAAGTTTAACTCTGAATTTAACTAAAAGTAAGGAAGAAATGGAAATCACAATTTCCATTTCACATACAAAAGCACATGTATGGAAACATGCACAGACAGAAATAAACTTAGAAATTAGAGTCTTTGAATGCTGTGTGGATTAAAATGAAAACCAGATTGTATAGCATAACCTGGATATCATAATTCTCACTAAAGATGTTAAAAAGCTGGTGTTTTGTTTTCTTTGCTGTTATTTTTTCTTTTGTTGTTTTGTTGGTCTTTTTTTTCCAAAACTGATAAAGTTGCCTTTGTTTCAAGGTTTCATACAAAAATTCTTAATTGCCCCTACTTTGAAATATTGCAAGTGTAAAAAAATGTCATCATATGTGCCTTCTTGTATATTTTTTTACAAGTTGCTGCAGATGTGCTTTCATTGTATTTTATAGAACCAAGCACAATGCAGTCTTGGGTAAAGGATAATGACTTTTTGTGTCACCTAAAGAAATTTAAAACTATGATCTCGCTTTTCCCTGAGGCATTTTAAGACTTTTTAATAAAAGTGGATTGCAGTTTTTCATTTTGTTATTAAAGCAGCTGCAGATGAAACATCTAACTTTCTTGTGTTGCCTTTGGGAATTGTGTCTGTAACACATTTCCAAAAGTTGGGTTTAATGTATTGAGCTATCTAAATTGTTTTGTAAATATCACACCAGATACTGTGTGACAAGGAGACAGAAGAAATCACTTATATACATATTTTTCACTGAGAAATACTTTAGTGTCTTGACATTTATTTCTTCTATGGGAGCAATACTGAACAAATCCTTGGTCGATATTTACTGTATTCCTCATTATGGCAGTTATTTATGTTTGTGGGTCAATGACTGGATGTCAGTCAACTTAGCTCTTATACAACTTCACTATATTAAAAATTCTTTAAATGTTCTTAAAAAGTTCTTTAAATGAAAGTGATGAGGCAAACAAAGTGTAGGCTTTTTAATTATGATAGAAAAAACTTGATTGTCTTAGTAGCTATTTTAGATATTGGGAGACTTATAATCCCTTTTTAAGAGCATCTAGGTGAACACTGAGAGGCTGGAATTCTCACATTAGACAGTAGCTTTTGATTTGATCATTTTTCATTTGTATAAAACATTCTTTGAGGGGCAGTGAACAGGCCAAAACCCTCTGAATTGAGGGGGATTCTTCACCTTAACATGGGAATTAGCTGTACCTCTTTAAGGAAAAAAAAAAAAATTAAAATACATAAACAAAATATGGGAAAAAGTGAGTCACAGAACTGAACCAGGGAGCAGAATAGTTATGAATAGGCCAAATATCTTCACTGAGTTACAAGAAGCAGAAAGTCATATTTCAGAGGTGGCATAAACAGAAGCTTTCTGTTTAAGGGCACAGGGAGGTCTTGCAGGGTTTGTGACTACTCAGACATGGACTACTAATGGACTACTCAGAATGGAAAAAAGAAACTATATTGCAAAGACGTAGTGGTCATGGCTAGAGTCTTCAGGTTTTCATTATCTGAAAAGTTGAATATCCTTGTCTACAATCTAATGAAACTTGACTTCTTGAGTTTTAGTCATATTGATCTTCACTGACGAAAATACTATAAGGCAGAACCACCTCAAAGCTTTGTCTGCCTAGGTTTCCTCCAACAGATCTTTTTCTTGATGCTCTGAGACCAGAGCTTGTGATCAATCGGCCAAGATGTCTTCAGTATACAATAGTAATTTCTTCCAATTCTTCCATAATATCTACTGCAGGGAACTTTGGAAAACTCTAATGAGAGGAAAAGTGCTGGTTTACAGTTTAACTTTTCAGGAGGTATAAACATAGACCATTAATGACTGACAACAGCTCTTGGTGTTCAACAATATGAGGTGCTTTGAATCTATGTACATCCAGTAAATCAAAATTAGGTTTTCAATCACTTTTTGGACAAATTTTTTGTAACTAATAAAATTCCATTGTGGAAATAAGAAACATTGCAACAGTAAAGATTGTCACAATATTTGCAGAAAGAATTCTATGATAAGACTTTCACTGAGAGCTAAAATCAAGGAAGAACTATTATACATTTTGTTCTTTGGAAGGTAATTTTTGTTTAGCCTAGCAAGCCTAAAATATTGACAAAAATATAAGTAAACAGGATAATGCTGATATATGCATTAACATAAATTTAAAAAAAAGTTATTTTCAAGAAGTTACATTCAAGAGCAACTTGAATGTAAAGTTTAAATATATGAGTAATTGATTTAATGATTTTTTTTCTCTACTAAAATTCACATTTTCATGTTGATTTTTCATGGGAAACCTGGCAAAGCTGCTTTTTTCCCCCAGTATGCTTAATTATTAATATATCATAATTAAAAAAAAATTAACCAAATACTATTTTCTGGTGGTTGGGAGTTACACGAATAAGCTTCTAATTCCATAATCATGGTCTTGCAAGGTATTTCAATAACAAGATTTTGGAGTCAGAGAGTGTCTCAGTTTTCACTTCAAATCTATACTCCATGTGCAAACACTGATGAACCCTGCTGTCCTACTGCCAAGGTCCTATCCTAAGCCCATTTAGGCTAACCCATACCTCCACCTTAGCATTTATTAACACTTCTTTTCTCATAACTCTTTCATCCACACTGTAAACTCACAAAATCTTGGGGTTTACTGCAACTGTGGTGAATTTTTTCTGCATATATACATGATCTTGAATGTGGTATCATTAGTTTATTGAAATGAAACTGGTTTTGATGGAGAAAACCTTGAAAGCTAAGATGATTTAATTTTTCTACCCAATAGACGCACACATATCTGGAGCACTTTCACTTATTGCTATAAATGGAGCAAAAAACCAAGATTGGGACAAACCTTAATCTTACTATGCTTTGTCTCGTCTCCTGGTGCTAGCACCAAAACACAAAAGTCTTTTTCTTTTTGGCTATATTACAGGTCTTCTAGAAAACTTTGGTCAAGTCAGTTTTCTTCTTCGGCTCCTGTTCCCCCAGCCAATGCAGATAATGATCCTGACCTCTTTTCTAAGATACTTTGACATCCTTGGATGAAAAGTTCCTCCTAAAGCAGGGTAGTTTTATTATTATATCCATTATATAGTTACACTATTCAAGGTCAATAGACCTATATAGCTGAACAAGAATGAGATCATATGACCATCAGTACAATGCGGTAATTGCACTCAAAAGTACCCAATTGAATGTTTAGTCCAAATGAAGCCATATTTAGTATGGCTTCATATATTGTTATCGAAAGTTTGATACATTGAATCTTGAACTTTCTTTGATTACAATTCTGCAGTGAGACTTCCTCAAATTTTTTAATTCATTGACTGCGGCCCCCAAGGGATTAATACGGATTGGGTAAAAAAAAGAATCACATCAACGGCATATAATGAAATTTTATCCAGGGTGTCCAATATCTTTATACCTTCAACTCTATTATTGTGTTGGATTCTTTGACTGATTTGTCCCAGAATTATGGTAAAAAGGGAGGGCAAAAAGGGGCACCATTGCCTTTTTCTGCTAGAGAAAGCAAAGACTTCTGAGTGATATCCATTATTCCTTACTATAGGCTCCACTACAATGTCTTTAGTTAAGAAAGTTTTCGACCATTATGTGAAACTCCCAAAACTTCCATCAAATAGCTTCTTTTCAGCAAATCAAAATATCTTTCAGCATTCAGTGCTAATAAATATAAATCTCCTCTTACTATTTCTATTTTGTAATGATCTGTAAGCTGAAATCTGTGTTTCTCCGACCATTTGTGCGGCACCTTACAGGTATATCCTCATTGCTTCTTCGTTCTTCCAGTTGCTGCCATTTTTCTATTTCAAATACATACTGTCTATTGTCTTTGGACAAATTCTTTGGTATTAGACAAGGTCCAGGAAAGCTCTTAAGTAAACACTTAAAGATAGGTCAGCAGCTGTCTTGTTCCAAGCTGATGTCCTAAACCAGGGTTTAGGGACAATTTTTAGCTCTTAGGATTGAGTTTCCAAGCAATTGCTTCAATTCAACTCGAACATGTGGTTCAGTCATAAGACTATGGGAAAGAGGTAAGGTAACTGCCCTAATATCCTTGGTCTAAGTCCTCAATGATTCTTCTTCAAATTCTTGTCTATAATTTTCAACTACGTATGAAATATTTGCCCCTTAAATGTTTTTTACAAAAGGAAAACATGTCACTAAGGTCTGTTTTTCTTTCACATTTCTGTTATTTTCCTTTTTTATTTGTTGGATATGGGAGTTTTTATTTTTCATTTCCATCCTCTGGACCATAAGCATGAGATAAAAGTGAGATGCTGTTCAAACTTATAAACAGTTAGAAACAAGGTGAATCAATAATGAACACTAGTATTATACTTTACAAACTTTACAACAATTGGAAGGATGTGTTCTGGTCCATTACCTCAGTGCCAGGCTCTCTGAAACGTCCTGTTGATTCTGGCTGGGATAGAGTTAATTTTCTTCACAGATGCTGGTATGGGGCTGTGTTTTGGATTCGTGCTGAACACAGGGTTGGTAATTTAGAGATGTTTTTGTTATTGTTGAGCAGGGCTTATACTTGGCCAAGGCCTATCCTGCTTCTCATACTGCTCCAACAACAGGGAGTTTAAGGTGCATGGGAAGCTGGGAGGAGACACAGCTAGGACAAGTGATTCCCACTGACTAAAGGGATATTCCAGACCACTTGGCATCATGATCAGTATATAAAGTGGAGGGATGAAAGAGGAAGCGTGGGGTGTTTGGAGTGATGGTGTTTATCTTCCCAAGTAACTATTACATGGGGCCCTACTCTCCTGGAGATGGCTGAACATATGCCTGTCCATGGGAAGCAGTGAATGAATTCCTTGCTTTGCTTTGCTTGCATGCATGGTTTTTGCTTGCCCTATTAAACTGTCTTTATCTCAGGCCCCAGGTTTTCCAGCTTTTATCCTTTTGATTCTCTCTCCAATCCTGTTGTTGGGGGAGTGAGTGAAGGGCTACATGGAGCTTGGCTGCTGGCTGGGGTTAAACCATGACATAGACAAAGTCAGATTACAGTGAATAAATATGTTTTACAATGGATTTTGTGTACCTTATTATGATGAAAATTAGCATGCTCTTCCATGATGTTAGTGCTAATAGGTAAGAGCAAAATTAAATAGCCGAATAATCATTAGCTTTGCAAAGAAATAACCTTAACAGTCTGCAATACTTTCAGTTTATTCTGGTGCTAGAGATTACATGGCGTACTTTAAATGTAAGTGCTTTTTGAGTAAAATAGGTTTTGGTTGTTTTATATGCATAAAGCATAGTAATGCCTGATAGATCAAGAGCCCAAGCCATCAACTCCTACTCAGAAGAGTTGTTCTGAGATAGTCTTTGCATTCAGACAAATTACTTATTTCAGCAGTCCGTACCAGAATTCAGGCCTTATAAAATATTAGGGGAAAAGAAAAAAAAGAACCAAAATCAAATCCCATCTTAATTCCATTTCAATATGTATAGTGTCATTCTTTAGTTCCTTTATTCTCTTTCAGGTTTGCTTCCCAAGATACATTTTCAACAAGTGGAAGTGAAGAGTTTTGCATTAGTATGAACTACAGAACCAGACTATAGGTAGGTAGAGCAAAGAGTAGAGGCAAAGTGCTCCTGGTGAATATTTAGGTAACTGCCTTAATTGCCAGCTGAGAATCTATCAGTTATTATTTTGCTCACAGATTCCCTGCAACGGTAAATTACAAACAGCCTGATGCCACACTGCAAAATGTAGGTTACTTGGAAGAAATATTAAAAAAAAAAATCAAACAAAAATCTATACTTTTCCAGTTCAAACAGTAAAGAAACATTTGATAGGGAACAGAGAATACACTTTGACCTTTCTAACTTGTGAGCTATACTCATGTGGGATTTAGTGAATAACTAGCCCAGCAACTTTTACTGCTCTTCAAGAGTATAATTTGATGATTATCAAACAAATTGTATTGAATTGTGTGCCTCTGTTTTAAAGGTTTCAGATGCTGGGTTAAACTGCTATACACTGATTATCAAAGATGATTCTTTCATTTTCCTCCACTATCTTAATTACAGTTCTTGTATTAGAATTTTTCAGTTTTAAAGGCTTGGTCAACGGTCTAATCATTTGATTTCAATCTACAATATTACACAGATGCTGTGAATTAAATGAAAGCAGAACTGTCAGTATTGTTATCAGAACAGCTGGAGAAAAATGCATTACAATCACAAGATCTGTTTCCTACCAGTTTTAGCAATCTATCAATCTCTGTATCAGTTAGTGGTTTTAATTTATATGTTGCTTTGAGAAATAAGTTTTTAGCTCTTACCAAGAACTGACTTGTATGTGAAGAATTGCTAAAGCCTTAATCATCAAGAAAATCACAAGTTATTTTACCAGTTATAATTCCTGTGTTTAGCCATGATATTAAGTTGGAAGAGATGTTGGAATCACATACAGACAACCAGACAGTGCTGGAAACTTTACTTTGCAGATTCACTTTAGCAGGTGTAATTGTGGCTTCAAGGAATTGCTCAAGCTACCCAAAAAAAGTAACAATCATAGAAGTATGACCGGAGGAGTAGCAGCTCTTTTTGTGTCTCCTGGGAGAGCTCCCACTGAAAAGGACTTTTCACTACTCTTTCAATAAATATACTCTGTGATTCCCTTACCTTTGAATTTCACGGTTTCATTGGAAGGGAAGTAAGTAGGGCAGCGCCATTTCCTCAAAGGCATAATTATCACCCAGACCTTTGTTGGCACCAAACTGGAAAAGTGTTTCTGAACACCTTTCCTCGACTTCTGTCTGCAGCTTTCTATAAGTGATTCTCCTCTCCTAATATTTGTCCTCTTCTTTTGGTAAACCATTCACATGAGGGCCTTCAGGGTGCCACTGCAGGAATAAAAATCAGGACTTTCCCAAATGGTGAGAGGTCTCAAATATTTTTGGCTATCTAACTTGGGACCCTTCAAAGGTACCTGATATTAGAAGAATTAGGAATATTCTCTTTGAAAAATTACTGACTCTAAGAATTTTTTATTAAAAGCATAAATTCAGAAGCTACATCTCCCAAATAATGAAGCACAAATGTTTGTTTCTCACTAAACATTGTAGAAGACCAAAATTATGCATCAACCCGTTCAATCTTTTTGGAAAGAAGACCACATAAACTCTGTGTAACAGAGGTATTTCTATTGCTTCTGCTCCATATGGTTCATTCCCCCTGTACCTGGTGTCTCAAATCCTGTCTTCAGTTTTGGGATACTACAAGAAGGATCACAAAACACTGGGAGAATCACAAAAAACAGAGAGGATGTCCAGAGAAGAAAAACAAAGATGGGGTCTGGAACACAAGTCTAATAAGGAGTGGCCGAGGGAGCTGGAGTCATTTAGCCTGGAGAAAAGGAGGATTAGGAGGGACCATACTGCTCTCCATGACTTCCTGAAAGGAACTTGTAGCCAGCTGGGGGTCGGTCTCTCTGGTAACGTGACAGAATGAGAGGAAACGATCTCAGGGTAACCAAGAAAGGTTTAGATCAGAATTAAAAAAAAAATAATAAAAAAAATATATGTATATATATTTATATTCACAGAAAGGTTTGTCAAGCATTGGAACAGGCTACCCACGGAAGTGGTTGAGTCACTATCCCTGTAACTGTTAAAAAAAAGTGTAGATAAGGCATTTGACAATATAGTTTAGTGGTGAACACAGTGTTGGTGCTTTATTGATGGCTAGCCTTGATGGTCTTAGAGGTCTTTTTCAACATTAATAATTGTATGATTCTAATATACTAATTGTAAGGAGATATTTCTATTTTATTTGTAAGCTCTACAACCAAATGGGTAAGACATTAAAATGAGGAAAAGCAAAAGAGAATTAAATTGCCAAGGAATAACTGCTGTAATCTCACATACCTTTCTGCAATGTTTTTATGTTTTATATCCTAATCTTTTGCTCTTAGGTGAAGAATTTTTTATTTAATGAATTTTGTTGTTTTTCTCTCTGTCACCTTTTCATTTTATCTGTCTTTTGAACATTCATTCTGTGATTCTACTTTAAAAATCAATGACCTTATGGAAAAACCTGATCTACTAGTGGCTCAGCGTCATAGTACTGTATGATAAACAACAGATCTTCAGCAAAATTGTAGTTTCAGTTCCGTGAAATTGCACAGGAGGATAGCTGCTGTGAGAACTACCTTTTGTATGGTAATATAATGCTTAGTTATAATACTAATAACAGGATACAAAATCTCCTTTAATCATGTCTTTACCACACACACACTTAGGATAATGCTTCTGAATAAAACACCCATTAGTTTCTGAGAGTGAGATTCACTTCACCTGCATAATGACTGCAAATTGCAATGGGAGCCTCTCAAAAATCACTTTCAATGCTCTTAGGACTGCTACTATATTTGACTGAAAGCTGCTCTGTTCTTGACCTGTCTTTCAAGCAAGCTAAATGCTGTGTGTTAAACCCAACTGGAGCACGGATTCTGCATTAACAGGCCCTCTCCTTTGACAGAAGTGCTGAGGATGTAGACTTGTGTGAATACTTAGGGTGGATTGACCTTGACTGGCTGCCAGGCGTCCACCAAGGTGCTCTCTCATTCCCTCTCCTCATCAAGACAGGGAGAAAATAGCAATGAAAAGCTCATGGGTCAAGATAGGAAGAGCACTCATCAGTTATCATCACAAGAAAAACAGACTCGTTGTGGGGAAAATTGATTTAATTTGTCACTAATTAATCACAGACTAGAAAAGTGAGAAATAAAAAGAAACAAAATACACTTTCCTCTCACCCTCCCTCTTCTGAGACTAAACTTTGCCTCTGAATCGCCCACCTTCTCCCCATGAGTGGTGCAGGCAGATGGGGAATGAGGGGATGTGTTCATTTGGTAAGGCTTTACTTCTGCCACTGATTCCTTTTCACGCTTTTTCCCTGTTCCAGTGGGGGGTCCCGCCCACATGACACTCCTTAACTGACTGCTCCTGCGTGTGCTATTCCCATGGACTGCAGTCCTTCCGGAGCTGACGGCTCCAGCATGGGCTCCCTGCAGGGTCAACAGGTCGTGTCGAAATTCTTGCTCCTGCATGGGCTCCTCTTCAGGGGCCACAGTTCCCACCAGGAGCCTTCTGCTTCATGGGCTCTCTGTAGATTGCAGCACTGTGGGGTACTCCATGGGCTGCTGGGGAACAGCTTGCCTCACCATAATCTTCATCACAGGGTGCAAGAGAATGTCTGTGCCAGCTCCTACAGCACCTCTTCTCTCCCCTTCTTTGTATACCATGTTGTCTGCAGAGCTGTTTCTCTTCCATATTCTCATTCCTTTCTCAAATCTGCTGTGCAGATTTTTTTTTAAACATTAAATATATTTTTGCCCTCGCAAATGTCCTACCAATATCACTGATGGACTCGGATTTGGCCAGCTGAAGGTCTATGTCAGAGCTGGCTGAAATTGTCTCTGTCAGAAAGAGGGGAGGCTTCTGGAAGCTTCTCACACAAGTCATCCCTGCAGCCCCCCCACCAAAGCCTTGTCATGTAACTAAATACAACACACTGTGATAAGGCGAGTTACTCATTGCCATTAGTTTGTATGTAGAGCCCTTATTTTTCTATTGCAGATCAGCCTTTTAAAAAAGACATAGTTGTATTTGACGTGCACATGCTCACAAAAGGGATAACTAGCTGCATCACAAATGTTTTTTTCCAAAAGATGCTGGTTTTGATGAGTTTTATAGACTTTAGGGAGTAAGTCTCATATCTTCTCTGGACTCTGGTTGGGCTGCCTAAAAACTCAGTACCTCTGGCATCTTCATAAAGATGACAGAAAAATAGATTCATACTACAGCTTTTGCCAAAGTTAGCATTTAGTATTCCAAAGTCTCAGTTTGTACAGTAAGTCATGCCAGGGAAAAGCCACTTGCTGCAGTTGGAGCTGTGACAGCAGTGTCTGGAAGCATTAACTAGCTGCAGTAGGACGCTCTGGGATCTGCTGCAGCAGAGTGAAATCAGTGCGCATCTTAGTACACATCTCAGAATATAAATCAGTTCAGAAACACCATTTGTAGAGATTTCCTTAGAATTTTATTGCACTGAAATTATCAATAAGTTGTCGAATTTTATCTAATTCAAGATTAAAGTTTGAATTTTTACATGTTGGAAATCTCTTGCTTTGGACAGGAGCCTACTGAAATGAGTGTTATAGAAAAGATTAGAAAAATTCAATTTTTCCCCAACTCCTTTTACTGTAAGGCATATGACTTATGCTCTGGTGTATAAATGCTCTTTATTCATTTTGGAGTCTGTTTTGTAATCCCTAATATTGGCTTATAGTCTATTGATATGATTACTATCTGGAATGTCAGCAAAAGTAAACAATATCAAGAAACAAGCACTGAACACAGCACTCAACGACCTTAGGTCTAATTAATGCCATGTTGTCAAAATTAGCAACAGACTGGCCTTGAGATAATGATGACTAAATACATTGAGAACCTCATCCTCTAACTAGCAAATCTCAGCATCTTCCATGGGGAAAATTAGAGCAATTAACAGCAATTTTGACTGACCACTGGGTGTCACTATTAATTCATGTTTAGCTTTGAACATTACTAGGGTTTTTTGGCCTGTTTCTTTGTTTGAATGATAGAAAGGTTTTTTCTTTAAAAAAGCTGTTAAGGCCAAGTAAGTCACATTAGGAAGAGGCTACATTTGCAGTGAAAATCTTCATCAGGATATCTGAACATCATGTCTCCATGATGGTTCACAGTGTAGTCAGTCAGTGGTGCAGTAACACACCAGTCAGTTCTACGTATAGCATTTACAATTTGACATCTAAAGTCAGTGCCCCATATGGTTCAAGAGTGCACTCAATGTTTACTATTATGTTTCTTGTAAATTATTCTCATGAGAAAAGGCTTTTTTTTGTTTTTGTTTTGCAGACTTTTGTATGTAAGCAAACATAAAGTGATGTTGAGACTGACCATTAAGAAGCAGTTCAGAAAAATTGTGTATATCATACACAATGCATTATCCTTCTTTAAAATTCAGGAATGTGAATTATGACAATGCTCTCAACTCAAAGAATCAGAAAGAAAAAGAGAAGGATACAAAGACATGTCTCCCTCTTTTGACTTTGTTCTTGCTACAATTAAAAAGACATTAATAGTGTTATTATTAGTGTTCAAAAGGAAGCAATACCAGACATAATCTTCCTCCTTTGTCCTCTTCTGAAGGAAGAGATTTAGCTCAAATGTCTGGATATGAGGAACTAAGGCCTAACTGAAGGCCAATTTTATAGGCATTATCTCTGTATAATTCCTTGTATATCAAATGATTCTGAGACAAAATATAAGTTGCTTCCCTTTTTGGATTGCAAGGACAGTGTCCTGCAAATACATTTTGCAACATATTACAATTCTGCGTGACTATTTGTGAAAGATTGGTAATAATCGCCAGTCTATTTAGGAAAGTAACTAAAATAAACAAGAAATATCTGGATTTGTTCAAGATACATGAAGGTAAAGATTACTGTTTCCATTTCTGTGAGTTGTAAGTATCATCTTAATGGTGAAAAAATTATTGTATTCTGGGAACTATCAGTAGTATGTTGGCTTTCTGTTCTCAAATACATGAAAGCAAGCTCCTACTGTGTGTGCTCCTCTTTCACAATGGAAGTTGAGCATGAAGAAGTTGTGTTCTGGGGCTATTTTATTATTATTATTATTATTACCAAGAGGAACTAGAGTGTTCAAGAAAAAAAATGTGGATGCTACACTATGATGGTATTATCCCTTTTCATTTGTTTTTTGTTTTTTTTTTTTTTCCTCACAAC
Organism: Geospiza fortis; assembly: GCF_000277835.1. Taxonomy (NCBI): domain Eukaryota; kingdom Metazoa; phylum Chordata; class Aves; order Passeriformes; family Thraupidae; genus Geospiza; species Geospiza fortis. The sequence goes on along the minus strand of NW_005054418.1, from coordinate 849,120 downwards.
GACAAGTGTGTGATAAAAAAGAAACTATTTTGAGTTTAGCTATCAGACAATAAGTTTAACATACAACAAATGATCCATCTAAAGGAGAAGTTTACAGCTCAAAAATTCCATCCAGTTTGTATAGAATTATAGACATTTTCAACAAACAGCATTATTTTAGGATTTTCTGCACTAAAAGCCCTCAGTCCACTTATCACAGCAGATACTCTCACACAGAAGTATTTCAAGTGTGTGATGCTTTTATATTTTTTGGAAGAAAACGTCTTCAAAAGCATCTGTGCTAACCCAAAAATAGCTCTAAAATATTTCTTATATAATATCTTCAAGGAATAACGTACTTGGACTAAGTTCTTCAGCCTCTCTGCACACCTACTTGTACCAATCATCTAAGTATTATCTGCTAGAAAATCTTACCCTGTTACACTTGTACCTCTCAAAGGAATGTGTTTACAAAACAAAATATTGAACAAAATGTTTTTCGCAATGAGAAGTGCCTTCACACTTGTAGCTAACATCCACTATGTTATGGAAGCAAAGGAAACATTGATAATATTCACTTGATGCCTTGGAGTGGCTGCCTAGAACAGAGGCTAGACAAGATTAGGAGAATAGAAGTAGGAATTTATTAAAGAGGTGTATAGATACACCTTGGGCAGTCAAAAGCCTCCAAGGGGGGCTACACCCAAGATGGATGATGGGCATGAGTTTTTCAGACAGATGTAAGTTTGGTTCATTTCATATCAGGGGTTAATCCTCCAATTACAGCTTCAGGTTATGAAGTCATATAACCCAGTTTGCTCTCCTCCCAACTCACTTTTGTTTATACTTTTCGGGGCCTGAGGCAGTAGGGTGCCCTTGGATCTCAGGCCTAGAAGGATTGTTTTGTCTGACCAAAATGTGAAGAGAGTTATCTAACACTCTGTATGGAGTTTGGAATTATACACTATACAATATATGATTTGAAAAATATGAAAGCTAAAATCCTAAGGTATCAAACTCACAAGAGCAATTCCTGTGCATATGTGCTTAAGAGTTTAAATAAATATAGAGAAAAATCTTATTACAAATACTAGCAGCACAATGTTAAATCAGACTTGACTTCTTGCTTTATCAGCTGATATTCTGAGAAATTCCTGTGATTCATCTCAAACATACAGCTTAAAAACTGTCAATTTGATGCAGCATTTCTAACACCAATACAGTTAGTGAAACTATCAAAACAACTGCTCCTGTAAACCATATATTAACTTAATTCTGAAAGAGTTTGTGTGATATCAGTGGATTTTTATAAGTATACAGTTGATTGTATTGAGCAAAGTGATCATGTTTTCTCAACTTTCACTTGAAAAATATTTGCACAACTTTGAATTAATATTTTAATAGTGAGGGTCACATATTTTTAGAATAACTTATATTTCTCTCGATATGACTGTTCAATTTATAAACTCTTCAAGGCTGAGAATATTTTTTACATACATATAAGGTATTTTTATATTATTGTCTGAACACAGAAACCTATTTGACTTTAATAACAGAGACTAATAAATACATGGGAAACATAAGGAATATGTAATGACTGTATACATGTAGTATTAAGCTACTACATCCCTTCATCTGTTGGCACAGACATGCATAAGCATACACACATGCAAATTATCTTTCTTCTCTTCCTTTGTATTTCATTTACATTAGCAATCTTCATATTTCCTTTGCTTAAGAATGTAATAGAAACATAAAAATACAAACCATGCCAGAACACCAATTTCTATGCATTGAAGTGTACCAAGTCATAATGAAATGGACTCCTCACACCTTACTAAGGAAAAGCTCTTCCTAATGCCCCAGGAGCCCTTTAAGCCATTGAGATGTCAATGGACACAATATTAGCAGATTTATGTCATTCTGATAAGGTGGTCCACTTGAGCCTTTGAGCTAAACCTAAGACATAAGGTGGAAGAAAGCAGCAATTTAAAGTTCCTAGTGTAAGGATAATTAGCAACTGGCAGGTATCCAGTGTCATTACCAGGACACTGCTGTAGGGCAAATGCAAAAACTGCCTGTTTTTTGCAGTGCCACAAACATGGATCTGTCTTGGCTCTAACTGGTTTTATTTTTAGCTTACATCTGCTTCCTAATATCTTGAGTTTTTCAGAGCTGTTCTTGGACTTCTTTAGCTTTCAGTTGTTTAGTCCAAATTCCAAGTGAACTGTTTTCAGAGCTTGTGAAATACACTTTTTGCAGCAACGGGACCTGTTGTTTTAGATTAAGTCTTGGTTTTGTTTCTCCATATATTTAGCATCTCAAAGTCCTGTTTTCTTCTGCATTCTTAACAGTATCTGGTGACCAATATCTACACTATCAGCTTACAAGTGATTAGCAAGGTTTTAATTTACTGTGTTCTTAAAGCCACATGCAAATGTCCATGCTTGAAACTGGATCTGAAACCAAGAGCATCACAACCCTTATGTGGTATTTACTTTCATTTTGTAGATAGGGAAGAAAAAGAAAGGAGCATTCTCAGAACTAGTTCCTGTAATGGGGGTAAGCTACTTGTGGGTTATACCCTGAGAAAAGTGTAAGGAATGCTCTAACACCTTCATCACTCAAGAGAAACAGTGCTACATCTGGAAACTGTCAGCTTGTTGTCAAAGCTCACAGGAAATAGAGGCTGAAGCCTTGAGGATAGTTTGCAATCTCTTAAGAGTTTAAATTAATGGAAAGACCACAATCTTAGAATGGCTCCTAATGAAACAAAGAAAACTTCAGTAGTTTGTGAGCCAAACAATGTAACTAACTGATTTTATGTATATTTATTTTTAAAAGTTTATTGAAAAAATAATAAAAAATACTATTCAATTTAATAGTGCCAGAGAAGGTATCTGGGTACAGAATAAAAGTATGCCCCACTACTTAACTGCAACAATGGTCCTTTGATATGTTTGTTGCCCAAGCCAAAATTCAGTCTTCCAGGCAATTTTTGAACAAGTCTTGGGAGTTAACAGGGGCCATAGAGAACTTGCAAAAAGTAGTTTGTGATTTTCCATCCTGTTTTGGAAAATAAGTGAACAAAGATTCTGGCAGGCGTTATTCTGTAGCTGGCCTCACTTCCAGTAAAAAACAGCGGAATTTTCTGGTGTCAACATCGCCACTGAACCTGCGGCAGGTCACAAAGTATTCATAAGGTAAAAAATAAGGTGTTATCAATTTAAAAGTTAGCTTTGTGGTACTGTAGTGAAGGAATGGGTAATGAGAGATGAAGCTGAAAGTCTGTGATTATTTGAGAGAGAAAGCCTATATGATGGGATGCCATATCCCTGCTTTGACCAGGAGTGTGCTATTAAGTTTTTGAGATGCATCTTCAGGGCATCAAAGAGGTCTGGAATTCACCCTAGGGCCACCCTGATTTTCTTTCTATGAGTATCATCCTCTTAGACAAGAATTTATGGTAATACTTGACACTCACAATAATTAATTTTTAACTTTTTGACTAACTCATAAGAAAACTATTTCTGAGTAAAGAAAAAAATAATCAATGTGGTAATAATGACAGTGACTGAAATATGGTATCAATTTCCATTCAAATAGTTAAGGTAACAGAAACAGTCTTTCAAAACTAAGTGGAGACCATACCATTCTACTTAACTCTTGACAGTGCTTGACTGTGTTTACTGCATCAATACTTGCTTTCTACAAGCTACACTGGACTTCTTTTTCTGTGCTTTGCCTGATGCAGGGTATTTAAGAAACAAAGGAAACAGAAAAAGGCAGACAGGAACCAGAATGAAATTTCTTCTAGTTCTGTTGCTGAAGAGTGCTAAATGTTGGAAGGGAGTGAGAGGAAACTTTAATTTGCTGTCCAAATTCTAAGTCTAGGAGTTCAGAGGCTGTGCCAGATATCATGGCATATGGTCTAAAAAGCTCTTCTGGGGTAATGCTGTTCATTTTGTTCTGTGTGCAAATGCATAAGTATATATTTGTATGTATATATATGTGTATTTACACATATATAAATGTATACATATATGTTTGCATGTATACATATGTTGTGGACAAACTGGTAAATATACACGGACCGCGTACAGCGTCAATAACTTTCTCAGCAAATCCTTATAGCTTGCTAAACAGCTTCTTTTCTGTGGAGTACTGCAAATCCAGTGTGTCTAAGGCATCTCTTTTGATAGAGAAATTAATCATATTTGGTAAAAATATGGAAGGGGCATTGTGACCTACATATTTGAATAAAAAGTATTTCGCTTTCATTCTATAGATTTTTTTTTTCTCTCAGCAAAGTGGGACTAACCATATTTGAAATAAAAGCTCCCATGACTGATGTAAGTAACCCAAGTGTAACTTAAGCAAGATATACAACCCACTGAGGGAAAAATAATTAAAGAGCAATGTATTTTTCAAAGTTAAATTTTTTCGTCATCTATTAAATTATGTGTCTTTTTTCATTATTATTTTATGTCCAGGAAATGTCCTTAAATTTTTTTTGTTTCAGTTAAAACACTTATAAAACTTTCTTTTCAAATCTTCCACATTCCCCTCTGGAGTAACAGTCAGGAACTCATGGCTCAGAATCAAGAGCAAAGTGCAGACAAATGAGTGATACCAGGGCTTAAACCAAAGTCTTCATGAACAGATTGCTTAACAGACTGGAGTAATAATCTTCAGAGTCATCAGAGTCACCATGCTGGCTTGCAGATTGCTGTTCTAAGTGGCTTTGATTATTATGGTGATTTGGCAGCTTAAATTGGATTTTGGGCTTCTGCACCCAGATATACTACCTGAAATTAATTTAATTCTCCTGGATGGAGAGTATACAAGCAACAGAAGAAATTACTCTGGTTAAAGTTGAAGTTAAGACAAAAACATGACTAGTTTAGTATCAGCATTTGTTTCACAGAAAAAAAAAACTTACATGCCTAATCAACTCTCCAAGAGCAAATAACAAATCAGCTGGTCAATTTACATGTAACAATGTGTATTATAAAATCACATTGATTTCTATTTATGAATCAAAGGGTGTTAATTCCTATAAAACTTCAGTATTAGAGTATTGAGAAATAAGAAGCTGATTAGTGGAGAAATTAATATCAGTGAGGCATGCAAGCACTAATGGTTTTATGGAGAAACAGAGCGGAGGATATACCACATCATAAAAAGAAAAAAAAAAAAGACTTTATTAAATGTCTCTGACACTTCAGATTCTCACCTGTGCAAGAATGACATAGTTAATATCAGAATTTTCCCAGTACATGAAATTAGTCCAGTAAGACCAATAATGTTTATGTTGTTGTTGTCTTAAAAATTGTGTATGGAGGTTTATGGGCCATGTGGGCATCATGAAGGTCAGGAGGACTTGAAAACATCCATTTGAGTGCTAAGTGATTTTACACTGAAGCAAAACAGAATAATGTTGATCTGATGGCCCTCTCTCCATTTTTCACGGGAAGTGTTGACATGGATATAATACCTTTGGCAAAATCAGTCAAAGCAGACCATAACCTGATACATGGAAATACTTTACCATGTAACTGCTAAAAGGAAAGGTGCTGAAGGTATAGTTCACTGGCACAATGATAATGACTAAAAAAACTCCAGAAAATGGTAAACAATGATAAAGACATACATTGATGTTTTGTGACTTTTAAAAATAAGCCGCTGTTGTAGTTGGAGATATGAAAGGCAAAAGATAATATTTTTCCTTTTGTAACCCTGAAGTGAATGAAAAGGATTTTTTAATGCAAGCAGGTGGCCTACACATCCTAGTTATTACGCATAATCCATTATACAGAGAGCAACAATCATCCTGTCAATTGAAAATCACAAAAATAGAAAAGTTATGGTTAGAGTCAGACAAAAAATATCCTGTATTACCAAGTACCTTTAGTGGGAAGTATCTACTTAACTGCACACTACCGATATAAATATCCAACTAAAACCATGATGACACATCAGATTGGTTGGCAATTAGCACAAAGACCTTGCCATTGCATGTAAATGCTATTAATTTGAGCTTCATGGAAATGCCTACTGCCTAAGCGTGATGTATGGTCAGCTTGGATGAAATGGCTTTGCTTAACAATTCACTAGCTCTGAACTTGATAAGAGTGTGTCTTTATTGTGGATATGAGCATACATGTATGTACTTGTTCTTAATCAAACTCTTAGTGTGGTAATGAAGAAAAATTCAAATTTATAGTACTGAAATTACTGAGTTCTTATTCAGGGTACTATCTTTAAATATACACCCTGTATCTCAGCATAAAGGGAGCATGGATCTAGCTATATGGCAATGGTATTACAAATTAAAGAAGAATAAGAAGAATTGCATGTACTGACAGTGATGAATAGACATAACCCATCATCTCAGAAAATGAAGCAATGTGCAATTATCTGCTATGAAAAAAACCCACAACATCAATTAAAACAAGAAGTTTGCATTTTTTTCCTAATACTTTTCCAAAATGAACGAATAGTGGATATGAACAAGAAAAGTAATGCATGTTGTATTAACTTCTATGAATGGGAGAAAACATTACAGGGTTAGCCTAAGATATGTAAAACTTTCAAATAAATTGTGAAGTTGGATTTCAGATACATGGCAAAATCATACATGTCCAGGTAAAAGAAAAAGTTAGATTAAATATAAGGGCTGAATATCCTTTCTTATGCACAGTACAAAATTAATAGTAATTCCATTGCAGATAGTGGAACTATATCAAGAAAAAAGCCTGTACAAATAGGATCAGAATCATGCCTATAGAACCTAAAAGCAAAAACCAGCCTATAAGCTTGTTTAACATATGACAGGGCTAGAGGCAATTTGGAGTCTGCCAGCCCTGCTCCCCCTGGAATATGCAAAATAGCTAGATGTAACTGCTCAAAGAACATTTTCCACAGCTTAGCATATGGCTTAAACTTTCCAAAGATAATATGCAGCCTAACACATTGCTTTTTTTTTGTTTTAACTTTCATTATTTAGCATGTGTTCATTGATACCAACATGCCTCTAACTAACATAACCACCTAAATCCTAACTTTGTGGTCAGTGGGTTACCTTCTGTTTATGTCAGTAGCAATAGGATTGGACCGTGAAGTGCTTTATACAAACAACATTGTTAGAACTAACAAAGGCATTATCGAGGTAAATATACCTTGATAATATACCTAATATATCATTATCAAAACTAAGAACATGTTTGATTCTGTATATTTGCTTTTTCTGAAAAAGAATCGTAACTAATCCTTTTCAGGGAAAATATTTTGAGTGTATTTTTGTTAATGTTGTGAATGTAAAATCCTGTCCTTTCTTCCTGTCTAATCTAAATAACAGACTGATTATTTCATGAGAAGTTTCTTGAATATATTTAAATTGCAATTTTATTTCAGTTGATTATATTTTAGATATTTCTCTTATACCCTTTTCTCTTAATTAGATTATTAAATTTTGTGTACATACACCAATTCTATAAGTGTTTTAATTAGGAATTTTTCAAATAAATTTTAAAAAATCAAACAATACAAAACAAAACAAACAAACAATGACAACAAAATTCTAATAAAGTTAACATTTGCCATAAATTATTTTTAAATAACCTCTATGTTGCCCATAAAGGGTAACAGGCACATTTGCAGGAGAAGAATACTCTCAAACTGAATCTTTAGTCATGAAAATCTTCATGACTATTTTGAAAGATAAGATGAAAGATATTTTCTGAATTTAAAGTGATGCCTTAAGTTTTAGCTTTCATATTTTCCAGATTCTGTACAGCATTAGTATATAATTTGAACTTCATGTAAAATGTTAGCAAATTCTCTTCACAGTTCAGTTAGACAAAACAATCCTTTTCCAGCCTGAGAACCAAAGACACTGTTGCAGCTTCAGGCCCAAAAAGTGTAAACAACATCAAATTGAGGACAGCAATCTGGGAGGCTGGGATTTCATAGCCTGAAGCTGTAATTAGACAATTAACCCCAATATGTAAATGGACCAAAACTTATAAAAGTGTGAAAATGTGTGATCCATCATCTATCTTGAGTGTAGCCTCAGCCAGGCTCTTGTACTGCCCAAGGTGTATCATTTGAAGGCCTTCTAATAAATACTACTTTATTCCTTTAACACTGTCTAGCCTCTGTTTTTGGTATCCTCTCATGGCATCAAAAGCATCCTTTATTCTAGCTCACATAGTTAAAACTGTCTATATTTTGAACTGTCAATATTAGAAGGAGAATGTAAAGGTAAGGAGTCTCTTGTCATGTTGCTGAAAGTGCTGTTTATTAAAAAAGCTAAATAAAGAAGTCAGAGTGATTAATATATTGACTTCTGTTTATTTTCATTTTCCTCCAAATTATGCCAAAACAGTATTTCCTGGGATGGCATCTCCACTGCTAAAACATCATATGTACATCCTTTTAATTACACTTCTCAAAGAGTGTCCTAATAGTTTGCCATTAGCTCCATGCACAGTTGATGACTGAGAGTACTCTGAGTAACAGATGGTAGTCACAATGTGGGTGTTTTTGTTTTTGTTTTTGTTTTTGTGGGTTTTTTTGTTTTTTGTTTTTAAGATGAGAACTACAGAAAAAAAAAATTCTAATGGGAAGAGTCCATGAAAAGAAAATCCTGTTTTGTATTTGCATTGAAATCATCTTAAGGGCCAACACTGCATTCAACAAGGAGACATAAGCAAGCAGAACTTGGACCTAAAAATACTTCTGTTAACAATAGCGCTAACTATTCTTCTAAAATTGCTTTCTTTTAAATCATTAGAATTCCCACTTCTGAATGTCTTATTCACTGAATAATTCCCTCAGTTATAACAAACTGCACTGAGAGGGGAAAAATGTTTCTCAACTATCTTTGGAGTTATTCGAGGCATCACCTAACTTTTTTTGGCTATCTTCCTCTGATAAGCATGTTTCTTCATATTAATGAAACTCTTCCCTTAAAAATCTCTCTACAATACAGAATTTTTAACCAGGTCTTTCTACATGGTTTTGAAACCTATTTTTTCAAGGCAGTCAGAATGACTATGAAAACCTGAGCCTACAGAGTTTCCCCTAAATAATGTCCCCATGCTCTAAAGCTAAGAAACAGGAAATTCTATTTAAAAATATATTTTTAAAAATAGAAGATCAATATTAGCTGTGCTCTAGCTAAAGAACAAAAAAATTGAACAAATTTTGTCACTAAGCCCAGCTTTGTTCTCTTTAAGCTGTGGGAAATTAATGTTTAGCAATGACACAATCTATACTGCATGACAATCTGTTGTCCCTATGTGGTATAAATGTTAGACTGCCAAGATGATGCCTGCAGAAAACAATCAAACGTACTTTACAGAAAAAAAAAAGTAGAAGACCTCAAAGGAACTTTCCCCAGAAAGCCTTTAATATCTACATCTGTAATTCTTAATTTCAATTCTTAATTGAGAGTGCACACCTCTGTCTCGGAATACTGCTTCTATTTGCTAACATAATTTCTAGACCTGTATAGTATTCTTCCCTGCTTGTTTGGTTTATTTCATTTTGTTTTTCAAGGAAAGAGTATACTTTATGCAAAATAAATTATTTAAATGGAGCAATAATCATAAGCTGAAGAGAAAACCCAAAACTTCACTTTCCATTCTAGCATGATCACCACCACTGTTGTATCTCAATTACTGTCTAGAGATAGCAGTCAAAACTGCCTGCAGGTCTTCAAGCTCAGTTATGAATATAACTCAATCTATGGTGTTTCCAGATTGGTGAATTGCACCTTGAGACATTACTTGATATTATGCACTCCGGGATTTTCTACTCATACAGATGGTTGCGGTTATCATAATGAAAGCCACTGAGAAATATCTTCTGAATATTTTTATCACTTCTGCCAGGGAAGAAATTGCATCAGTGGTATAGGATGATAAAGCTGAAAGATAGAGAAAGACATGCCTTTTCTCATAAAAATATATTTTTCAAGAGCATGTAAAACTAGGATGCAACAACAAAAAATGTTTCTAAGTCCAGTGGAGAAGAGTGAGACATATATTCACTGCAATTAAGTAAGAGAAATCTTTGACACAGTCACTCAAGTCACTCATTCAGATATGTTACAATATTATTTTAATCTAAAACAGTAGTGATTTGTATCCAAAAAGTCCATGAGATTTTAGGGAATCATTCTAAGAATCTTAATCTGCATTTTGATGACTTTTATAAGTATTACAGTCGGCCTCTTGAGTGCAAATATGTGCATTATATTCCAGCAATAAAAATACTGTTTTCCAAGACATAATTAAGGAAAGTTGTAAGTACTAAAAGCTGCTTGCACTTTACTGACATAATAATGACATATATTCCAATAAAAATAGAGCAATAGAAATAAAACAATAATAGTTTAGTAGTTTATGATAAAAAAGCAAACATTTTTTTTTATTTTAAAAGTCTTCCTGTCAAATGATTTTCCATCTACATAAGCTTTGTGGACAGAATGTTGTAAAACTTGTTTAGTCTTCTAAAACAAAACCACAGTTCACTATTACCTTTGAATAATATCTCTTATGCCTACAATAGTTTCTTTACTCTTAGCATACACCTTAACTTTCAATTTAGAAAGCTCTATTCCTACAATTACAGGTCTCAGAAAATAATGGAATCAAAAGGAAGAATTCTGGACTGAGAATACAGATAGAAAAAAAACATAAGATTTTTGAAATTTCACATTTTTCAGTTCTATTTTGGAAAAGAAAATTCAGGGCTAAAAATTATGTTTTTCTGTCTTTTCATAACTCCATGAAAATCACATAAATCTGATGCAAAAGGAAAAGCAATAAAACCAAATGAAAGTTATCAAGTGTTACCATACTGCATTGCACTGAAATGTCATAAACCCTTTTATAAAGACAAATTTCCCCTCAAGTGCAGTAATACAGTCAGAGTGGAAAACAAAATGATCTTTGGTTTATATACTTCTTACCCTCAGAGGAAAAATACCAAAAGGAGTTCTGATGTTGTTCATAAAAGATAAAAACCTTCCAGAGGGGAAATTTCCTCTTTAGTGCTGGGGCAAGGTAGAATTGGAAAGCAATACGAGTAGTAATGGACAGAACAAAATGAAATCGGATTTTAGAAAAGAATACTTTGATGTGAGAGTTTGGGGTTTTTTTCCAGTTACAATGTTATCATTTTATTTCCCAAGTCCTGATTTTTACAGGATCCTCCTCTCTCTAGGGCAAGTGAAGGTTTTTTTTTGTGTTTTTGTTCCTGTGCTGATTCTGCAAGCTGGTATTGATTAGCTTACTAATGAAAAAGGCCTCAGGTGTAATCTGCAGAGGTTTATTTTGTTATCTTTATCTCTTGTATAATGCTTATGACCCTGGAGTCATTCCAAATTCTGATACTTCTTTTGAAGATCATATCAATCACATAATTAAAGTGTGTTGCAACCACCTTAATAAGTCTGCCAGACTGAAAGCTGTGATCTCTGAGCACTTGCTGAAAATCTATGCCATACTATTTCCGCCCTGATTTGACTTGTGAATATTTTTTCTAGATGTTTTTTTCCTAGAGATTTTTCAGTTATTGCTTAGAGCAGCCTGCAGCTATTACAAACCAAATAACTAGATTACATATTGTATTGAATGATGGTATTCATACTCAGAAAGTTACCATAGTTTACATCATGCATGCTAAAATACAAATTTGTTTCAAGATGACATTAAAGCTGCCATACTATTAATAAATATCCTAACAATTTTGATAAGTGAAGTTCATATCAAAGAGAAATATCTACTGAGAACAATGATTTTTCTATTAACCTTTTAAGAACAGATTCAAACATGTAAGTCATTTTCTTACCTGACCATCAGTGACATTGTAGGCTGAGACATTCAAACAGTGATGTGACGAAGGACCAATTGGCAAAGCATGCCCTTCCAAATATGAAAAAAAAAGATTAGAGGTACACTAAGGAGTCGCAACTCCTAGATGCCCTCCTGCAGGCCGCTACATCAAATTGTTTGCCACTGGCATATTTTCCATAGTAATATCTGTTTTAGTAGAGACATTTCTAAAGTAAAAAAGTGTTATGGTACTTACTGCTCTTATGCTGACCCAAGCATCAAAATGCCAAGAATTACAGCCCTCCTGGCAGATATTTTATTGAGGGGAAAAAAAAAGAGCATACTTTATTTAGTGTCAGTTTCACCCTCTGGGCAATGCAACAGTCATTTTTGATAGGCAAATAGTTTCTATAAAATTTACTCAAAACACTAAGTTGTCAAAATCACTGTGGATACAAAACAATTAATACCATTTCATGATGGTATTAATGAGGGAAACAAAATGGAAAGGGAAAGATCATTTGAGTAAGCAATATTTTTCCTTCTCTCATTTATTCTCTTTTCTCACATCTGTTGTCTCATGTTTTTCCACATGAGCTGATGACTGGAGAACTATTTTTCATACAGAAAACCTAAAAAATACCCCGAACACTGATGAGATCTTGTTTAGATCATAAAACATGTATTCCGTTTAAACAATACATGACACACCTCATCATCATGTTAGTGCTTGGAGTGTTTGAGTCAATACCTAGATGTCTGGAATCACAAAACATGCTTTGGGATAGCAAAGATATCCACTACATAGGAGATATGACAAAAGACATACTTTCTGGGATGAAGATGGGGATGAGTTGAAATATCCTTTGTCATCTCAAAACCCACAATGCACCAATGTGTGGGCAGCTGAAACACACTCCTAATCCCCTGGGTAAAATTTTAGATTTTCTTAAAGTTGGACGTTCAGCACAAGTTTAGGCACTGTTAATTATCTTGCCAGTTCTCCATCTATCTTCAGGCCTAAATCTCTGTGTTTCTGTGGGAGCTAGGTATTTGAGTACCTACTCTAGTCCCTGGAGTAGTTGGCCAAGACAGCTAATGGAAGTGAAAAAGCATGTCAGCTCAGCACCTCAAAACAAGATTTGGCCTGAGCACAGGTATTTACTGCCATTGAAATGTCTTAGAATACCTAAGAACGTAAATATTGATGAATAAATATGACAGAATCTAAAGTAAGAAAAGTTTATAAAAGTGATTTATGGTCTCAGAGATGTACTAGCTGTCTTACTGCTTATATTGAATGCTACAGAATATTTTTGGGATTGTGCATTCTCCTCAAATATAGACTATTCTTACCATCCCTTTGCACAATAACAATTTTGCATGTATAGAGAGACAAGTTAGTCTGACGAACTATTTAATCTATATTTTAGGATGTAAGTCATATGGAATTTATTATGTTAATATGGTTTAAATACGTATTATAAATATAAAATTTAAAATAGCTTATATTTTTAGAGAATCTTGAATCAAAACTTTCATTTAAGCAATTTAACTGCTAATGCAATATGCCATCAGGCACTTTTGTGAGATATAGATAGGACTGGAATGTTAAAGTAAGTATATCATACTTGTGACTCAGTCTGCAGCTATGTAACAATAGCTGAAAGAAAATGTTTAAACTATTTCATTCAAAATACTGTGAATATTATTTGACATTTCTTCACTCTTACTCAGAATCACAGAGGACAATGCTCAGAATCTAAATCTATGACAAAAATGTTGAAAGAAAATTCCACATTCTTTTTATCTAAGCACCGGACAGAGTACACTATATATATAGTCCAAATGTCCTGTCTTTTCATAACTCCTTTTTTTTCTGATTTTTTTGGATACTTTTAAAATGTTAATTTGGCCTATTTTATCTTAGTTACCGAGGGTTTCCTTAGAGACATATATCACAAAAAATAAAAATTGGGTTAAAAACAAAGGGGTAGAACACATACATACTTAGATCTATCTTCTAAACACAACCCAAAAGCTTTCTTAGAACAATGTTATGAAAGACAGAAAGGTAAAAAAGGAAGAATGGCAGCATGATTCTAATATGGCACCTTTGATTTAAAATCATCTTTTAGAATACTTTCTGGATAATTTGTTAGACAACCCACAAGAGAAGCTTCCATTATTTGCCATCACATCCAAGCTTTTTAGAACAAGTGTGAATATAATTTCTTTAGTCACTTTGTGATTATAGTAGTGACATTGATAAACTATGTCCTTGGCAGACAACAGTCATGATCGAGCTGCTTTTTTTCTTGACAATTTATCATATTACAATCCTCTCTGGAAGTGACAAGTTATTGTTTTTTGGTTCCCTAAACTTAGTAGTGTTTGTTGTGAACATTAACTTTTTTAATAAACAGTTGCTTTATACTATTGATTGCTATTGTTCAACAAACATTTATTACACCTGTACCTCTGGTTTTCCATTAAAAAGTTGCATGCTGCCCATTCATTTTACTTTAGTGTGTAGAAACAGCATATAGTATATGGCATGTAGAATTCTTTAAGCTCATAGTCTGCACCCAAGAAAAGGATTCCACTCTTTACACAATTTTCTTCTACAGAAAAATGAGAACTCAAACTATCATATTAAATGAATAAAAATTAGACCATTCTTAAAATAATTGAGTCAAAATTATTTTCAGAATCAAGGCAGTCTTCGTGCAGACAATTCAAGAACCTGTGATGCTTCTCATGTATCCAGAAGATTTTAAAATATGTTGTGATTAAATAGACAATAATTTTGGATGAAATGTGAAGGAAGATTGAATACCTATTAATGAATGCATCATAGATTTATCATCTTTGACAATAAGTACAATATTCAGGAGACTTACATAAAAGATCCTATTTTTTTGCTTGGATAAAGCACAATTTTAAAATTTTTATGCATAACTATTAAATTCAGCAAACTATTTTATTTTTTATGCAGTCTAAGAAAATTTTCTTTTCATTCTTATAGCAGATATGGTATATTTGACATTACATCTTTAAAATCACAAACAAAATATTTTAAGTGATGTAGAGCAAAATACTTCCTCTTTCAACTAAAGTGATTTCTCTTTAACTATGAAGAAAATGTGGCTTTACATACTTTTTACCTTGACAAATGGCCTCAAACACTTATCTGTTCAGTCAACCATCATTCAATGTAAACCTTTCACTTATTGTAGCACAAATAGTGTTTGAGAATTGCTGCATTCACATTTGTTGTCTCATGGTCATGTGTGTTTCATAAACAACTTGTTCCAAACCTTTGGAACTTTCTGAATAATTTATATTTTTCTTTTCCCTGAAGAAATTTCTATAACAAGAAACATATTGTCTCCTTTAGTGTTTTCAGATCATCTCCATTTGCTGGGGGGTAGTTTATGGGCAAGCGCTTTGTGACAGCTCTTAAGCTACTAGGAAAAGAAAATATTATTTCTCTTTTTATTCCTGCTTACAGCCTCACTCTCTCCAAAAGAAAATAAAACAACAACAACAACAACAACAACAACAAAAAGCACGTAAGAAAACAAGCAAAGAAGCCCAAAAAGATGTCATAATATTTCTTGGGTGATTTGTAAAAATTTTTTACTTAGAGACATTTATGTCCCCTGTGATGGTTTAGCACAGTTTCATGAGACCAAAAAATGTAGGGAATTTTTGCGTTTCCAGACTCTTAATATTCTTTTTTTTTTGCAGTAAGAGATAAAGCTATAAGAAATCATAATGTAGGTCTTCAATGCCCAGGGCTAAAATCTCACAAAATGTCCTTCCTCTGATGCATTGTCTCATTCAAATAACTTTTATATATTTTGGGCTAAAATACTCCTCTAGCTAAAGACTCTAAAAAGAAGATTTTCTACTACTCATTTTCTCCTTAAGTCTTCAAGTAAGTGCAGCAACATCAAATATAGATGCAAGTACCTAAAGAGGGATCGTTTTCTCTCTATATGAGCAATGATTTTTTGTGCATAGGAAAGTTTACAGGACTTGGCCCCTATTAGATTATACTCTGTGCTGGAATAGAAATTGTCATTAGCTTTAACTGTTTAGCCTTAATGCCTTTAATAATTTATCAGTTTATTGCTTATTTGTCTGTGGCTCCTAGCTTTCATGAGTAATTGGTATTCTAACTACTCTTGTAATCTTTACTGGGTTTACTATATAGTCATGCAGAAATGTCTATTGGACAGTAATTTGATGTGATGCATTCTAGAGCTGAGTTGTATTTGCTGATTGAAAAATGAAGTTGTCTGAAATATCACATCAAAACACATATAAGTTTATTTGATTTTTTAAATTTTTTTTCTGTTTTTTTTTCTTTTTCCTTTTTTTACTTTTGTTTGAGGAACATTGAGCTTTGTTTTCTCTCTCGATGGATTCAATAAGTGGTTGCTTAAGATAATGAGCATGATAATCTTCACAGGTAAAATTATGCACCAGGTTACTTTTGAAGCAGCACAAAGATAAGGAAAGAACCAGCTCAAAAATCTCCTCACATGTGCGATTGTGCATAGTACTCACAATAATTTTTCTTGCTTCTAAATTTAGCTCTTTCTTTGTATGTCACATTTTTTAAAACTTAGCATTCAAAAACTTCAACTTTAACAACATGTATTTCTTTACATTGAGATGAATGGGAAGGATGAGGCAGTGAGGAATTCAAGGCTAAGAACCTGCACATTCTTGACAGTACATTGTACAGTAGCTCATAAGATAATGGGGTTTTGGCAGAAAAGCCCTGTCATGACACGAAAAATCTGAAGGCCTGTAAGGAAAATTTTCTATTATTTCATGGAATTATGCAAATACTTTTGCTTTAGTAAATCAGAGCTAGTACTAGTGCAAGATAGGGTGTTTTGAGAAGTCGAGCTAGAGGTCAAAAATCAAATCTGCCTTCACAAACCTTTTGAGAGACTTGAAAACTTGAAAGGCTTTGCAGGAAAACTCTTCAGCAAGTGCATGGAGAAAGCTAAGACACAAAACTGATTATAACAAAAAGCGAATCAGGGGATAACATGAACCCTATCTAAATTAATGGAGGAAACTAAGTATTCTGAAACTAGCAGACTACAGTCTGAGTAGTACCAGTTAACAGAGAAAAAAAAAACAAAAAGGAAAGCAAGTCTTGGAGAAAATACAGTGTTTCTGTTCATGGTAGAGGCAGCTTGGGCTGGGAATTTAAAGGCAGTGCAGTTGTTTTACCCTTCTGCACTTCATCAATTCTGTAACAATAACAGTCATATAGTATATAGCTTTGAAAAACCCAACTCAACACAAAAATGACAACCAAACCCATATTGTTTCCATTCTGGCATAAATTGCCTGATTTTGTAGATCTGTTTTGGATTCTGCATGCTATTCTTATAATTCTGTCCTGAAGTGTTTAAATGACAGAACTACGGAAAATGAAGATTAAAAGGCATGACCTGATTTATTTCAACATCCTTCTCAAACAAAAAATAGACTCTAAGTTATATCAAGGTACCTGTGAACTTTTCCAAGTTAACATTTTAAATTTCCAAAAACTATCAATGTATCTGAATATGTTATTGTTCCTCTCATTGTGATTTTTTCCCCCACTATGCAATAAGAATTACTTTTGTGGCAGCCTGTTGCTTCCACTATGAAACCTGAATTAAGTCATCTTTTATTCTCTCTGTAATCACTTTGTTATGTAGAGAAAGGCTGCAATAATTTTTTTCTGAGCTTTCCCTTCTCAAAGTTAAACAAACCAAACTTCTTCAGCCTTCCCTTGTATATAATTTGGTGTGGAGCTCTCACTGCATTAATGGTTTACTTTTAGGCTTTCTCAGGTTTGTCAATCTTTACATTGCATGGGGAAGCAGAAACCTGGAGGCAGTGTTACAAATACAAATTCACCAGGGCTGAGGAGAGGTGACTTATCTGTTCTGTCAACCTGTTTGCACTAAATTTTAAATTGTCATTTGGCCCTCAGCTCCTTTCTGAAAAAGTCTGTTACCAACCTGCACTGATGTCAGGGGATGCTCTGTCTTGAGCAGGAAGATTTCACATTTGTCTTTGCTGGAATTCATGATGTTTCTGTTAACCCACTCCTCCATCTTTTTGAGGTGCCTCTGAATGGCAGCCCTGATATCCAACACACTAGCCATTCCCCCTAGTTTGGCTTTGCTCACAGATGTAATGATAATGTATTTTGTCTCATATTCCAAATTATTGATGAAGTGATTAAACAGTGTTAGTTCCAGTATTTATCCAAGCATGACATTCATGGTTCGCTACCAGTTAAGACTTCAAAACCATGATCTCTGCCCTGTGAGTCAAAGAGCAGTTCTGTGAGTTTTTCATTTGCCTTGTAGTCCACCCATTCAATCCTTATTTCTTCAGCTTTACTCAGTTCTGTGCCAAAGCCTTACTAAAGTCAAGGTAAATGATATACACTACTCCCTTTAGGTAGTCATTTTATGACAGAAAGAAAGAAGGTTTATCAAGCAGGATTTACCATTCCTCTCTATTTCTCACTTTTCCTTTGTATTTTCTCTAACAATTTACCTCCTAATTTTCCCTATGACTGGCATAAATCTGAATTGTCTGTTAGATCAGATGGTTTAAAAGGTGAAAAGATTTTTCTTGTTAGATAAATTTGCAGACTGTCCTCCTGACATAGGTGGAATTGTCAAGCTGTACAAGATGGACATCACAGAAAACCAGGAAACTTAACACAATAATTTTATAATGGTGTAAATGGTGACACAATGTTAACATTCCCTTAGCGTGAGAGAATATGTCAGTCTTCATAACCAGTTGCCTCAAGTAGCCCTCCTCAAAACAACCTGGGGAACACCTTTGATACTACTATTGGGATAGTAATAGAATCATAAGTCAACAAGAAATAGCTAGCACTCCATCTGAAGAATCTCATATTGCATTTGACTTTTGCATGGGCCTTAACATTGACATCAAGAGGAAACCTGGCAGCATGTACTCAGTTTGGTTTCACAACAGGTATTCAGGTACAATTTCACTTTCTCTTTACTGTTTTTTTTTAGCATCTCACTCCTCTCTGTACCATAGGAACCTGACCTATCCTTCTTTGAAGACAGGAACAACAGGGATCAGTATGTAAAAGTATGCCTGAATAGCTGCAGAACAGGAAAGAACATCTTCTTTGCTTCTTTAACTGTGATAATCTCCCAAAAGGAGTGGAAACACAATCATAAACTCTGTTTCAGAGACTTACTATTAATAAATGTGAGCTGGTACTATGGTTTTTGTTCTGTTTGAGAAGCGTGTCTTTATGTTTTTTGTGAAGATAAGATTTTTACAGTAACACCTTGCAAAATGATTTTTTAGAGTCTATTGGTATAAAAGCACTGACATTCAATTTACCTGCATGCCCCAGAATGCAAACAGTTGCGTAGCTTGATGTAGTTCATATCTCTTCAGATCACCCATTCTTTACCAAGTTCTCTCAACATGCCATGCATTTAAAGATCCCTATTAATGCAGTACATTGTATTTTGGAAGTAATCATTATGGTGGGTGGCAATATAGTTTTAAAAGATGCAAAAGACAACATGCTTGTGAAAAAGATAGGAATTTAGGTCAGGATATTTCTTAGAATTCAGCTTTTTTTTTTTCTTGTACAACATTAAAAATAGTTCTGACAATCCGATACGGCTCTTTCTCTTAGGCTGCTTTGCTAGTATTTTTGACATATTTCCTTTTTAAGTGTCAGTGACCCTTCCTACAATGTTAATAGTTTGGACTTCATACTTAGGACAATCTGCATTTTGAAAAAAAGTGCTTATATTTTAATTCCAGCACAATTGTCCTCTCCTTTTGTGACCCATTGTAAATTCTTCAGGCAGAAATTTGTTGCTTGAGCTGTAGTGTTAAATGTTAACTGATTGTCTGGTTGAAGATAAAACACTTGCACTTAATTTTTATTGCTACTAGAATAGCCAAAAAAGTAAAAGATAAACTTTTGATAGCCAATAGTCAATTGTTTTTTCCTTTTTTTTCCTGTCAAAGGAAGGATTTTATAAAAGGAATAATACAATCGCTAATTAGAAAAAATACGTTAAAATGTTTTGAACTAAACCCATATTTGAACCACCAGCAAAATAATATTTCATCCAAACCTTCACTTTTAAAACAAGTAGTATACAAAAGGTTAGTGATTTTTTTAAAGATACACTTAACATTACTCTCTGATTGCAAGAACTTAAGGTTTTGAGTCAGGGGATAATTTTTCGTAATTCATTGCAAATCTGGTTAAGGACATCCCATCAAAAATATATTTCTTGAAAAACCCCCAAAAACTACCTTTAGTGTGGACAAAGTCAACAGAAATGCCTGCTAAATTATCCAAAATTGTGTTTGCATTAAGCATTCTTAAAACTATGGCAAAGGACAGAAATTCTGTTCACTACTCTGTAAACTGAGGATTGGATTTAACTGGCCATGTGGGAGACTCACTGGGAAAAATTCAGCTTTGCATAAAAGGTCCTGGGATTGTGGTGGGCAGTGTTTTGAACATATACAAGTAGAGTAGCCTTGCATCAAAGAAGGCTGATGACATATTTGACTGCATTATCAAAAATGAAGCCATCAGGTCTGAGGTAATGACTCTTCCACTCTATTTGGCAATTGTGAGGTCACATCTGGACTGCTGTGACCCATTTTGGGATTTCCATTGAACAAAAACTTTGGAAGAGGGAGATGCAGGTGTGAGGAGGAGGTGAGAAAATTTCGTTTGTTCATCTTTGAAAGAATAAGTCTTTTTGCTTCCATCTGATTAGAGGATACAAAGATGGAGCCAGAATCCCTCAATATGCACAATGAAGATGATGGAAACAAGCTGGGAGGTGAGAAGGTCTGAGGCATATAAGGACAAAATAGGTGGTTGGACACTGCTACCCAAAGTGTTTGTGGAGCGTCCACTCTTGGAGATATTCAAAAGCTGATTGAAAGAGTGCTTGAGAATTTTAATATAATTAGACCATAGACCTTCATTTCAGATGAAGGAATGATTATGTGTCCTCCGGATACTCCTTTCAACACATATATTTGGTTGTTAACCTTATGGGGGAATATAGCGGCCACTTTTCATGGAATCATAGAATTGTAGAGCAGCTCAGGTTGAAAGAGACCTCAAGAGCTCATCTGGTTCAACCTTTTGTGTGAAATGAAGTCTAGATGAGATTACCTAGCCCCCCATGCAACTGCATGCTGTACTCTCCAGCAATGAGAAAACTACAATGCCCCTGGGGAGGTGGTTCCTGGGAACTGGTTGTTCTCACTGTAAAAACTTCCTTCCTTATATCAAAATGAAATCTCTCCCAGTGCAACTTGAAGCTGCTGTCCCTTATCTTCTCTATGTGGCATCTTATGAAGAGAGAGAATGGTCTTTCTCTTTGTAGCTGTATCGCTGTCATATTTTCTGAAAAATCCCCTTGACCAGGATTCTTCTCCTGGGAAGCTGAGAAGCCTCAGAGAAAAAGGAAAACACTATTATCTCATTTACTTCTCCTGTGTTTTGCTGCTTTGGAATGTGGTTGGAGATTGTTTATCCAACATGTGACTTCTTTTGACTTAATGACCAATTGTGGTCCATCTGTGTTGGGACTCTGGAAGAAGTCACCAGTTTTTCATTAGTATCTTTTAGCCTTCTGTCTGTATCCTTTCTGCATTCTTTAGAATAGAATGTTATAGCATTCTTTTACATAATATAGATCATAAAATAATAAATTAGCCTTCTAAGAACATGGGGTCAGATTCATCATTCCTCCCTTTGACGGGGGTCCTAGAAAATAACACAGTAGCTGCCCTTATATACTGGAATACTTTGATTAAGCCCTCTTCTGAGCCTTCGCTCCTCCAGGGAGAAAAGACTCAGCTTTTTCAGATTTTTCCCACAGAGGAGGTTCTCCAGACCTCTAATCACTTATGCAGTCCCATTCTCAAACAGCACAGAAGTAATTTCATACACCTCATCCAAGATGATGTGGTATTTGGATTCCCAATTGAGAAACATTCAGTCTTGAGAAGGTCTGAAGTATATCAATATCGCTTAGTGATACAATCAGAGAAAAGGTTATTTATATTCTTCTCCCCCATGAGTCAGCGTACTTGGTGCTTAATGAACTAAGTGCTTGCTTTTCAGTAAAGGCAGTGTCTAAACCATGCTAGCAAAGGATATGTTCCAAATACACTTTGTCTTCTATGTCTACAGGTATAAAATATCCTTTGGTAGTAACAAAAGTACTAGAATCACTGATTCTACATAGATAGAGATCTCACACAGAAAGTGTGTCTTAATTCTTTGTCACTTATATTTCATCATTGTAAAATGTTACTGGTATGTCTTCCCAGTCTACTACATATTCCAGGTGTCTCCCTACAAGTCTCTTCTTACTTACTGTTGACTTTGTCATTGATGATTTGTTATTTTCTTACAAATAACCAATGACATAGAGTAAGGCAAGAGTTGATTATGACATGACACCAATATATGTTTTAAATATTTTAATAATTATAGCCTATTTGGAATGACCTTCTGAGATTTGTTTCATGCCTGTCCTTTAATCCATTTAATATATATTACACAAAATTTTATCAAAATTTATTCATTAAATTCATACTTTTTGTCAAGTTAATTGCCTTGCAAAAAAAAGGTAGGTGTACTACATGACTGATATTATCTAAATTAAGTTTAAATATCAAAGCAAACAGAAGTTGTTTAATTCACAATGATTAGGTGATGTTTGCTCACTTAGCTCTTTGCTTAATCCAATTTCAGTCATTCTACTATTTAATATCAATAATTTATAGACAGCACCTTTCAACTCAGAATCTCTCCTATTACTTATACATGAATTTTAACGGTGTAGCAAAGGAACAAAAAAAAAGGGAAACACCAAGGGAAGCATGGAGTATAACAATGGGAGCTAAGAGTCCCAAGTGATATTCCTTCTGTGGCTGATTCTGTGACTGAGAGGTGATTCAAACAGTCCTTCTTATTTATAAATAACGCTTACTACATATTGAAAATAGTAGGTCTTTTGAGCTTGAAAATTTAGTTTTCTTCAATGATGTTTTTATTTAACAAACAAGTAATTTTTCTGTGTTCAATTATTCCCACTGTAACTTGCAGCTGTTATGGTATTCATACCTACTATGAAACTAGGTTTTGTAAAGAAAACCTATCAGCCTTCCCAAAGTTTGATAGAGAATCAAAAACTTTCATGAACTTGACTAAATAGAATGTTTTTAAAATTAAGACAATTTGTAGTTAAATGAATGTGTTTTTCTAAATTTTGAACAATTTCATTTATTAAATATAAAAACAAAACAAATATTCAAGTAAATTTTCATGAGTAAATAATTTCTAAAATTGAATAGGTGGAATTAGGAAGAAAAGTGAGATTAGTTTTTCCAAAGTAAAAGCATTCCAGCACTTTATGAAACAATTAAAAAATACCATCCAAAGTAGATAAATAAAGTATTTGTGTTTGCTAGATCTGTGTTTTTCATGGGAAAAGCGTCTTGACTTGACATACCAAGAAAGAAAACGCATCTTAGAAAATCTTTGCTAGACACTCAATTATTTCAAAGTAAATTTTCATGATGTTGGTAAGGACTTTTAATGAAGTGGAAAAAAAACGAACACATTGCTTCAAATGGTAAGTCAAAAAAGTAAGAGTTACATGATGCATGGAAAACTGCATGATTGACATTATCAACAGAAGCTGAAAGACATACTGGTGGAGAAAAGTTAATGAGTATCAAGGATATAACAAATATTGTTCTGAGACACATGGTGAGAAAAACAAAAACATTCAATACCTATTGTTTTTAAAACTACATACCTTTAACAGGAGATTCAAATGATAGCATCATAATAGTATAAATCCTTGAAATATCCTTGAAAAGCCTTAGGCTTTTCAAAACAATTTGGGAAAAATAGCTAAAAAGAAGGAAATGTGATTACTTCTAAATATTAAAATCTGTCATGGTGACCCAGATGCACTAATAGTGCCTAAAATTATTTAACTAAAGATTATCAGGAATGCATGCACTTGAAGTAGCTATTTTTTGGTTGCTTTTTAAAGAGTAAACATTAGAAATAGCTGAGCATTGAAAAGACATAATTATCTAATGATTTAAATAGACTTTTGAAGTATCATCTTTTAATTCAGCATAATGGCATTTCAAGATATAGATGCGAGAGTCTAAGTATTAATTATATTTTGTGTTGTTTTAGAAGCTCCTCTGACTGGCTTTTTTTTATCATGTTTTCTCAATTGTTTTGTATTTCAAAACAAGCTCAACATTTTAACAACTAAAATTGAATTATCTTCCTACTTGACTACAGCTAAAAATTGTGAAGAATTTGCTTGGTAGATGTAACATATACAGCTTTTACTGTCTTTCTTAGAGCTTTCATAAATTTTATGTCTTAGGGTAGAGAAACCCACGAAATGACCATCCAAAGAAATACATCAAATCTTCAGTTCTCATGTGTGTCTTCTGAATGATGGTGCTATGAATTCACATAGATTTGATCAGCCTTTAGTAAAATTCACTTAAAAATATTAGTGAATGTCAGTTAGTGTTAGACATTATGTGTGAATCACAGTCATTACATGAAAAAATTTTTTTTAGGGTTTCAACAGCCCAAATGTTATTTCTCTTCTATCTGTAACAACTCTTCAGTCAAATGTTAGTATTTCTTTTTTTCTGTGTCATGCTCTTCCCTGAGTGGGAGCTGTGAGCTCTTCTTGGCCTCTTCCATGAAGCATTTGCCGTGACGTGTTAAACCGTGAGATTTTGCACTCATGCCAAACATGCCCACACTCCCTCAAACCTGCAGACTTGCCGGTTTGGGTCTGCTATGAGGACTGTAGCTGAGGACTGAAAGTGAGGAGTGTGACAAAGGAAAGGAACAGTAATGTATTTGTGCTCTTGGTGGTTTTATATTTATTTTATTAAAGACATACAACTAGGGTGAAAAAGAACTGAAGTAAAGACCCTTGTCTTTGCTTTACTGAAGTAAAGACAAGGGTCTTTACTTCAGTTCTTTACTGAAGTAAAAATCCTTGTCCCTGTTTTTAATCCAAAGTGGTGATGGGATTTGTTGTTGGATTTTGGTTTTCTCCCTTTGTTGGGGACTATTAGTACAAATTTTTGAACTATATAGAAATTTGGGAAGAGGTTAATATTTATCTAGAGAACCATTTTCTCAATCTGGAAAAGAAAAAAAGGGACAGATAACCTTTGGATAATATGTGAATACCTTTTTCATGTAACTCTTAGTAAAAGTTACTGGGAAATCCTCTCGTATTGTATACTAAAATGCGAAATAATAATTTCTGTTGTAGTCCCACTTCTAATGCAACCATTATGGATTTCTTAAAAAAAAAAATACTCCTATACTGTAGCAACCACAGCAGCATCATGCCACAAGGATCCAGCCAAATTCTGTTGCTTGTTAAATTCTCTATAGTGAAAAACTTCCTGCTTGCCATTTTTCTGAAAATAAGCTCTGAGATCAAAATATCAGAGCTTAAATCTACCACAGTTTGGTTGAGGTTTTCTTTCTCTTTGCTTCCATTTTGCTGCCATGCTCAAAGCACAAAAGTTTGGAACTTTCTTTGACCTGAATATAAATAACAAAGATCACTGACCTGTAGTCTGCTCTTCTCCCTTTATCAACATTAATGGAAAGCGGGGGAAGGAATGGGAAAATGCATGCTGTTAGCTATTATCTTTACAAATGACTTGCTAGCCTTTTATTTGTCTTCTTAGGCTTCAAACACTCAAAGGATATTTTCAGAATTTCACTAGATGGAGGTTCAGTCCTGAGATGACTTGACAAGCTGCATCTTCCTTAAGAGATTTTGACATGATATTAAGCCATAGTTACAAGCCAATACTTGAATGTGGAGCCCTGGGGAAATCTTTCCAAAGTGGAACACAACATTTACAGCAGGAGGCAGGTGTCTGCACCACTGAAGCAAACAACAATATGATATATTTAGTATCGAAAATGGAAGCAAAACTACTGTCTCTTTACCACTGGGGAAAATGGAAGAGGTTGAATGAGAAAAAAAGCATCCTTTTCAGCTCTGGAGAATTTTAATTTACTGACAGAATGAAATATAGTCTCATCACGGCAGATGCAGCAAGTGCCAGGTGCTGTTCACAATATTGTCTTTGAATTTATGTGTTTTTGAAACATTGAGAGGACGTGAAGCAGCTGCAATGGCCATGTGGAGAGAAAGCAAAGAGCTTTTAATTAGCAATAAGAGGGATGTTAATTTCTTTTAGGAGTTGACTTTGCTTTGCACTCATATCAGAGTGCAGACACAAACACACAAAGAAAATCAAGTAAGCCATGTGCTATAGCAGATTTAAAGCAGAAATGAAATAAGCCTTTGGCTGTCAGCTAAAGAAATTCTTGACAATTTTGATTTTTTAAATTGAGAAATTATATTCACAGATGAGGGTCTGCACAAAGATTTTAAAATTTCAGTGCAATCCCTAACCCAAGCAGTGCATAATAAAGCGCTCAGAGATCACAGTAAAAAAATGTATCAGTCCTGCTGTGGGATTCCTACCGAAACCTAATGCAGTAGTTGTTTGAACTGAAGTAAATGCTAGAGACCAAATACCAAGATAAAGCAGAATCGGAAAAATGTTCCATGAGACTACATCTGAAATACTAAACCACTGGCACAATACCAACTTTGACTTGGATGAAGAATTTAAGGTTTTTGAACTCTGATACCCAGTTCTGCCAAGGTCCAGTCTCTCTGGAAAACATACAGATGACTTGCCATTAGAGAAAGCCAGAACTTACGTGGGTTTCAATTCTGTCAACCTCAAAAAGAACAATGAAAATTCTTTTTTACAATATATATGCTAAGATTACTAGTGTGTGGCAATCATAGCTTTTCATCATTTAAGAGACATCAATGATCTATTCATCCTTAATTTAGGGATTTTCTCAAATGAGTTTGAAAGATTTGAAATCTGAAGAGATATTTCTCCTCCTGCTGAGATAAAAATGTACAATATGTTATTGAATGACAGGGAAAATTATGTCGAAAAAGTCTAAACTCATTGAGGCAAGTTGAGACTTTTCCAGTAAGTAAAGTAAGTTTGCTGGTTTATAAATCCCAGTATGCTCAATAGTTTCTATTTAATATCCAAGGAAATACAGAACTACTTACTGTATATAGAAGATGTCTCCTTTTTATTTTCTTTGGATAGTATTTTTAAATGCAATTTATTTATATGTTCACCTTTACGTTGCATTAAAGATTATTAAGGCAAAGAAAGTTAAACATGTTAATGGAGTCTTTACAGAGGAGGCAAATATATATTAAATTCATGCAAGTAAGAAGGGTATAATAGGTCAGGGCCACAGTTTTTAATTTAATCTTTCATTATGCATCATAAATTAGCATGCCTAATTTATGGGGACACAAGAAAATTAAAAAGAGGACAACTGATAAAGTGTCATATCCCCAAAGACAGCCTTTCAAGATAAAACAAGACTCATTCTACTTTGTCAAGTCAAATGTCCACCATCTTCACATTTTTACCTAGTACATAGTAGTAATGTGCTATTCAGACTTAGTTTCTCTTTTCAATATTAGGAAATAATAAGCAGTTTCATGTATTGATTTTACACCTGTATGAAACACATATAAAATAAATTAGGATCAACTAGCTGTCTTCCTGATGTAATGTAACAAATGTGAACTTTTTAATCAGTGAAATGGAACAGAGGGATACAACATTAACTGCTAAATATTTTTCTGCTATTATGAAAATATATACAAAATATTATATATTTATAAACAGAATTTATAAATATTATATATTTATAAACTCTCTAATTCTAAATTAATTAGAGATTAGCACTATCTGTGTTGGAAAACTCCATTTATTATGCCTACTGTTGTCAATCCTCTGCCTGCTCTGGGAAGTAGAATTCCTGTGAGAGATAACACACTCTCACAGCCATGCTTGAGCCTCCCTGCTCGCTAGGATGAGCTGAGCCTAACTGAGTCTGCGTGTCCCTGTGTGTCTCTGGTTCCCAGCATTGTCAATGAGGTAATGAAATAAATCTGATATTTTCCTTTTAGCTGGGGTTTGGTAGTTGCCTTTGATTGACAAATCTGTGTTTGTCAATTCACACACCTATCCATGTAAGATGGGTAAGATTTGAGAATACACAGCATACTGTCACAGACATCTTTTAATTGAAAATCCTTTCCTTAGGATTTTTTCCTCCTGAGAAGCTGAGAGGCCTCAGGAACAAAATGTAAACAATGGTTATCTGCGGCTGTGGAATGCAACAGGTGGATCTTTGATCGGCCCATCTTGGATGTTTATAATTAATGGCCAATCACAGCCCAGCTGGCTCAGACAGAGAGTCCGGGACAGCTGCCTTTGTATCATTCTTTCCTTTCTATTCTTAGCTTAGCTAGCCTTCTGAGATGAAACCTTTTCTTCTATTCTTTTAGTATAGTTTTAATGTAATATATATCATAAAATAATAAATCAAGCCTTCTGAAATATGGAGTCAGATCACCATCTCTTCCCTCAACCAAAAACCCCTATGAACACCGTCACAGCATACCATTTCCTACTTTTTAAATTTTAACAGTATTTGAGCTAAAGCATGCATAAAACAATAGGGCTTATTTTTTAAAAAAATCACTGTGTTCTATATTTATATTTTTATCTATTTTTATCGGTTTTTCTCATTTCCCAAAATGGCTGAGAAGAATTCAGTCATTTATTCATATCCAAATACATACAGAGATGGAAATTTATGCTAAGTCCTTGTGATCAGGTACTTGTTTAGAAATCAGAGAAATAATATTCTCAGTGGCAATACACTAATTCAAAGCTGATTTTCAATATTACAGACCAATCAGTTCCACTGCTGTCTGATTTCTCCATACTAAAATCCCCCCTTGACTCAGTTCTTCAAGCTGATCTTTCTAAATGGATGGCTGTAACAGTTTAACATCTGCTAATGCTTTCAACACGTGGTCACATGGTTATGATTCATCTTTTAGTAACTGCTGTCTGTTATGAGGAAATCACACTATGACTAGTGAAGGAAGTCACATCTTTGCTTCACTAGGTGAACCACCTCCAGTATGAAAGTATAGGTCAACAGTTTTGGTAGGAATAGAAAGTTTGATAACAAACATTTTCATGTATCTCATCTCTCAGCCCATCACTCCTTGTCCAATTTATATTCAACAAAAATGCTTCTGATATAGCATGTCAAAACATACCCTCATCACCTCTACTCTTGTACACTGATACAAGTGTTAAAAAAACCTCTATCACTTTACTCTTTTTTTTTCATATCTTTTGTGCTCCTTTGTGTAACAAGGACTTGCATTTACCAGAACCTATGAAACAGAACCAAAGTGAGATCCTTCAACAATTGTCAGTGACTCTAGGCTCTTCTCAGAAGGTGCAGACTGACAAAATTATAGTCTTCAACTATCTGAAAAGTTACTTTCTAAGCACACAACTCACTATTGTACTCATTAAATAGGAGGAAATCTTAGATATGGAGCATGGGGAGTTATTCAAGCAAGGTAGGTGTATCATTAACTTGTAAGTTTGTATTTGGTTCATGGATTGTTTATTTTTAACCCAGAAACAATTTCCATCATGCAGTGATTGTCTCTGCATTCATTCACTGACAGCCAGGCAAGTGCAGGCAAGCCAGGTTTGCACGCTTTATTTCTCAGCTTGCCTGCAAAAGAATACTTGTGTTCACCAAGTGACTGCTGCAGTTCTATTTATTCTACTTCTGAAATGCAAGATGAGTGTAGTCACCCCAGGCTCCATTTAATCAGTAGAAGGATGGCCAAGGGAGATGGTGCAAGTGTGTGGCAATTACTGCTTCTACATCACAGATATGTGGTCACCCACTGATTTAATGGCAAATGTACGCAGCCCTAATGTTACAGCTTTTCTTAGTGAAGAGGTTGCATAAATATTAATGTGATTTCTAAGCCATAACCCATACACATTTTTTAAAATTAAATGTATATACTCCATGTGTGCTGATGCTGAAATACATTAATTATATGGTTAGCTGCTGAAATTCTGTTGTAATTTTCTGTGGCTCAGTTAATTTCAGACATTTCAGCTCAAGCTGCAGTAATCTAAGGCAGAGGTGAAATTCAGGCCAGAGAATTCCTAGTGAATGATAAAACATCGTGTACTGTTCACTTTACAATTAGCACATCTTTCTTTGAGCTGGAAGAGATAAGTTGGCCATGACTCTGCGGACAGAAATCACTGACCTATTTAACAGTGTGAGTGAGATGAACTGGAACCACTTGTTGTCCTTGTTTTGTTTTTTAACTGTGTTCTCCAGGATTTATGCCTATAGAACCATGCACTTTTGTTTAATTCAGTGCTCTGGCAGCTTCATGTGCTGATTTCTGTGTTTAAGCTACATCTTGACAGAATTAATGTTAAGGATTCTATAGAGGCTGGAAAAGGAAAAGAAGAAATTAATTCCTTCAGGCTATGGGGAAACTGTGCTGTTCTTTCTTATCTTTCTTTGCTTAACATATCCTTAGTACGCCTTTGAGTGTGAGCTTGTAAGCATTATATTTAACCTGGATCCTAATATGACAAATGAATTATTTAGAAGTAAATACTTCTATTATGAAGAAAAGTGAAGAGGGTCTGTGGTAGGAGCAATAGTTTCTGGTTTTGGGAATAATAATGCTAATCATTTTGTGCTGAAGCATGCAAAAATTGATACAAACCTTAGATACAGATGCAGAATGGCTAAAGGATGAGGGACCTGGACAAAAGTTTAAAAAAAGGATTTTTAATGGTACTAAATACTGTTTCCTCTTCATTAAACAGGTCTCTCTTTGTATGACAGGTCTCTCTAGAGCTTTCACCAAGATTAGCCTAAACCATCCACTAAAGCTCTGTAAAGGTAAATGCAGCTCAAGTCGCAGCAGTCTAAGGAGACTGGTAGTTGGTAGTTGGTGTAGCTGAGAGAAGCAGTAAAAAAACAGTCTACAAACAGCTCTTAATCATGTCACAGTCTACATCAGTTGATACACCAAAGGGTTGGATATCTTCTTGTGGGTCACCCAGAAAGAACTGTAAGTGCAACTTAAATGAACTGAAGGGAGACAATTTAAATTTTAATTTGCTTAATAGATACATTATGTTTTTGGTACATGGGTCTTGTGCTGCATGTGGCTTGCAACTGAGGGCTGCTCCTATCTTTTATTATTTTATGGCCAGGAATGGGAGGAGCTTTCCCTCACATGGGATGCTGGATAAACCAAGTTTCCAGCTTCAGAAGACAATTAACTAGCCAGTGCTTCAAAACTTAGCAAAAGGTGAATCCGAACAGAAGTAATTGACATTTTCCCATGTACTAGACATTGCCATCTTTTTAACCATTGTCTTTTTCCACTTTTTTTTCAGATGAAGAGACAATCTAATTTCTTTAATCTATCACATAATGAGCGTGACATAGTCTTCCATCAGTCTGTTACAGTTATTCTGGCCTTAAAGTGAATAGCTAATGCAAACTAATTTGCAAGAATGAATAAAGGAGTATGAACCTTTCATTTCTAGGTTGGTGAACAGAGATCAAGCTGACTGAACAGAAAATAATAGTATTTTCTAAAAGAGACCATAAATGTGGCATTTCAGTCCCAAAACACATTAGTCTTCATTTCTTTGACATTCATTGACACTGCTGATGTGGGAAAGAAAAGAGGCTAAATTACTGAAATATGGAGAATGGGTTAAACAGCAGTTAGTTTTAACATTAATGCTGGTAAGAAAATGTAATTCACTAATATTGCTGGACATTTTTCTCATGCATACAAAAATTAGGGAAATATGAGAGAGTAATTGAAAATATTTTCAAACTATAAAATTTGCTCATGCAACCTCAAGCCCTGCAGTCCCCCAGAAGGTGCAATTTTAACATGTCCTTACTAGAATTGACTTCTGTGCATGTTTATCTTTTTCTGTAATAGTATGCTTCATACCTGAATTGGTATTTCCCTACCAGTGTTACATTTCAGTGTAAAATGAATCCTGAGGCCTAACGAGATAAGCAATATGAGAGAAATAACTGCCCTTCTGGCTTCCTTGTTTTTCTTTTCACACGGCTTCCTTGGGATTTTGCCTATCCCCAAAGACAAGCCCCTAGTCTGAGAAATGTAAAGTATCATCAAGGGATGTCTGTGCAGTATTTCTGATTGATACAAAAATATCTCAGGTAACAAAACCAACAAAGACTTTGATAACCTTTCCTCAAAGCACAGTCCTGCAATAGAACAACCCTTTCATGTCCTTGCCTTTATCCTGGTTGTTTAATTCTTTAATTGATTTGATAGAGAGATGGATGGATGGATGGATGGATGGATGGATGGATGGATAGATAGATAGATAGATGATAGATAGATAGATAGATAGATAGATAGATAGATAGATATTTTCTTAAATCAAACATGTCTCAAATTTAAGTACTAATCCTCTAACCAGCTTTCCAGTTTTCCAAAGAGAAGCCTTTAAGCCTTTTTATGGCTGCAGAGAAGACCACTGCAATCGTTGGGCATTACCCTATTTTGTAACAAACCAGAAACTGGATGTTTTAGACTTAGGATCTTTTCAAGAAACATCCTCAGTTTCTGGAAGTTATCTAGGTGCTAAATAATCCAGAGATTGGATGTTTTAGACTTAAGATCTTTTCAAGCAATATCCTCAGTTTCTGGAACTTATCTAGGTGCTAAATAATGTTTACTAAATGAAATAATCTATTCAAATATTGCTCTGATTTGAAAAGTTCTCTTGTAAACCATAAAATACTTATGGTCCTCATCTCTTCCTCCTTGTGAAAATTAAAACTCCAAGATGTGTAAGAAGGATGTCTCTCCATCCTTCTTGTCGTGTTGTCATATGTAACATTGAATTCTAAGTCTGTAAAGGAATAAATTAAAGGTCTTATTTAATATTTCTTAGAATGTAAGGCCTATTGCACATTTAAGGATTCAGTACTTTTAATTCAGGAACTTTTATAAACTATTAATTTAACTAACTACTGTAAATCTTTTGAGCTACAGAAACTGATGTTTCAAGAAATAGACTTGATCTCAGTGGTAAATATCTAACCTGACACTGGTACATGTGTGTGTCAATCTTGCATCTTCCTTGGAAATGTTCTCAGATGATATTTAGCTCCAGATTAACTCACCTGGTGTGGAGGGATAGAATGTAAGAGAACAGTGCAGAAGGTAGTCTCACACCTGAGGAGTTGCAGCTGTACTAATCACCAAAGATTAGGAACAGGCCTGCTCTTAATGGGCCACAGCTGTGTTCAATAAGAAGATGAATGCTACAAAAGAGTGGGTTAGCTAGGTGAGGGGAAAGTCGGAATTTGTTGGCTGTATGGTGAAGATGGAGGAGTCAGTACTGTGAGGAGCTGTCCATGAGAAATCACCAAGAAGGTATGGAACTTTTGAAATAAGTTGACAACAACCTGGATGTACACATATGTAGATAAATTCAGGTCATCACACTCAAGGGAAAATTCAGTTTACCCTGAAGGTTCAGGTCAGGCAATGGCATAGCTCTATTCAGCTGCTTGAGTATCTGACAGACAGATTATGTGCACCTTTTGGGTTAAGCAGTGATGCTCCTATCCACCAAATCAAAAAACATGTCTTCTGTGCAACTTGTATCACATCTGTGGGTCTTATTCAGGAATGCAGAACACCATAAGGCATCATAAATGAGACTAGACACCTAGGTTTAAGCAAGTTAGTTTAAATGTTTTGTGAATTGTCAGCTGAATCACAGCTCATACTGACCTGTTTAGAAATCATCACAGAATGTGTCTTGGTTTGGAAAGACAGGAGTCTGCTAAGGAAGGCAGGAGCCTCCCCTGAAATGGAGAATGTAAACCCTCCCCACCCCTTCAAATTGCTATAATTTTAAATTAAGGGGCTCTCAGGCAAAAAAGATGGGAGCAGAAAATAACAGTTCCTTAATATGGAAGAAATAAAAAGAATAAAATAAACAATGCAGTCCACTAGAGTCAGAACCCAACCTGACACCCTGTTGGTCAGGGTGTTTGTGGTAGTCCGATTGAAAATGTGGCTGCAGTCCTCTGAAGTATCAGGTGTGGTTCTGTTGGAGCAAGGAGGATCTGTAGAGAAGGATCTATCCTTTCCTCTGGAGATCCAATGGAGGAAGAGGCAGCTGCTGCTCCTCTGGGGAATCCCGTGGAGAAAAGCTGGGCTGGAGTTTCAGAATCTCAGAGTATATCGGGGTAGCAATGCTTGGGTCCTCCCTCTGGGCAGAGCCTCTCACAATGGGATGTTACAGTTCTTATCAGTCATGCACCGATATTCAACAGTCTGCTATCAGCAGAGGTCCCCTCCTGAGGGAGATGTGAATGTGGTCACTCAAAGAGAGAGATAATGCAAACTGCTCACTTGACAAGGTAATCTGCCATACAGATGGTAATGGAAAACATCTTGCATGCAATCTTCAACAGAATGTAAGACTTAAATAGGGATATTTTAATGTAAATGCCTCATCAGGTTTCTGGAGGCTGGATCAAAAATGTCTAAAATAGATGCTGAGTATCACTTAAAATGATATATCCACAAGATCCATATATGTTGGCAGATATGAAGTCCTGAGTACTTTTAACTGATCTGACTTATACCTTCACTCTCAAACTGAAATTCAATTCTTATGAGTGGCAAAACTAATATGAATATGTTTAATACGTAGCTACACATTTGTATTCTCTGGCATAAGAAAAATTCAGGATTAAATTGCAGTTAAGATTAAACATTTTCTATGAAGCTGAAAAAGGTTATTAAGTTTGGAAACTTAATTTTTATTCCCTTCTGCTAATTTAAATAAATGTTCTAGTATCTATTATTTGTATGATGCATTTTTAAAGTTAATGATTTTCCCTGGAAAACACTTCAAAAGCTGCAATGCAGACTAAAGTCTTGATCTTCCTTGTATGTAATAGAGAATTTTTTAGGAAGTTCAGAGCCAAAAGTGAGTTTAAAGTAGCAGGTGTAGAACTCTAGAAGTAGGCAGTTCTCCAGCAGCAGTATGTATGATAATTATTCAAATTGCCCACAGATATTTTGTTAGTGTAATCTGTTTATATATTCCCTCTTTTTAATATTTACACTGATAAGCACTTCAGAGATGTGTATAATTATTCTCCATGGAAATAATCAAGATAATTAATATACTTATTTGAAAACATGCGAAAATGCATTGAAAAATGATTCACTAATGCTTCTATCATTATTTTACATATCAATAATATATAACAGGCCTGGTTCTGCCTACTTTGAAATCTATGGGAATTTTGCCATTAAATTAAATAGAAAGAACGTCAGGTCCAATATGAATATTTGAGTATTATGTTGAAAACTAAACTCTTTAGAACTAAGATAATAACCTATGGTATTTCTAAAGGGAAAAAAGGAAGAAAAGAGAAACTGCTTAATCTTCTTTCTTACTCAAATATTCCCTTTTTCAGTGTTAAAATTATTTGCCTTGATTTGCTTTTTACATTAAACCTTTAAGTTATTTTTAATTTCTGGAAACCTGAAGGTAAATGAATAACAGATTTTTTTCTACTGAATTAA
>NW_005054418.1:802099-813482 GCF_000277835.1 Geospiza fortis | reverse complement strand
TGAGGCTCAAAACCTAGGCATTTTCTGGGCAAAAAGAAACTTGAAGACAGGTATCTATCAAGTCCTTCTGATTTCTGAACTAACATACAGCATGTTACCTTTGAATACTCCTTAATGTGGCACCTTGCTAGGCATTTATTTCAACGTATTTTCTCTTTCTGATTGGCTTTTTGCTCCACATTTTCTCTGAGGAGGGGGCATTTATTTTCTTGAATTTTTTAAATTCAAGAGTGTCTGGCTTCAGTGTCTCTTTTTTTCATCTCTCCTGCTTGCTTCTTGCTAATTTTTAGTACATTTTTCTCACTATTATGATATTGTTTCTGGATTTATCACTGATTGCTTTTCACCTATTACATACTAAGATTGATTATATATTTCTAAGATGTCCTAATGGCTTGGCTGATCTTATCTTTTAACAG
The DNA here is from genome assembly GCF_000277835.1 of Geospiza fortis. Taxonomy (NCBI): domain Eukaryota; kingdom Metazoa; phylum Chordata; class Aves; order Passeriformes; family Thraupidae; genus Geospiza; species Geospiza fortis. Next base: position 813,063 of record NW_005054418.1, on the reverse strand, counting down.
TAATTTTTTTTAGCATTTATTAGGAAAACTGAATAATAGAGGCATTGATGAAGATGACTGTTTTTATTGAAACAAAAGAATTGTAGATTTATCCTTCTTTCCAACATTGTATTTTTAAAGGAATACTCAGACTCTGAACACACCTTTACAGATCCAAAACTCTACATTCATTTGTGTGCATCTACTATGGGAAAAGAAATTAACTCTGCTCTTATTTCAGGGTTTTGGGTGGGGTTTGGTTTTTTGGGTGTTGGGGTTTATTTGCTTGGTTATTTGGGATTTTTCTTATTTTGGCTTGGGGTTTTTTAGTTTGTTTTTTTTTTTTTTTCTTAATAGGCATACAATTACTGCAGTGTATTAAAACTTACAGAGGATTTCAAGTAAGATAAGAAAATATTAACTTTTTCAGCAGTGTAATTATCAAGCAGAAGTCAGTACTTTGACTGTTCACATGAATAAATCTACTCTGTGTGCTGGAGTGTTGAGGAATTCCAAGAGTAATGTCCTCAGTCCCAGTGGAGACGTGATTTAAAAGCTTATCTGGGCTTTCTGATCTTTCCTGTTCTCAGAAAGATATCCACAAAAGCATATATGAGCACACACTTACCAGGCAACCATATTTACTCTTTTTCAAATAATATCAATTTTTCCCTTATGAGGACAAATACTTCCCAGTATCCTGGTAGCAAAAAAAATTTCTGGATTTTTTTTTTTTTGCACACATGAATTAAAATATTATGATAATCTAGAATTTTAAAAATCTTTTTTAAAATCAGAAGTATTCTAAATTATTATAATCAGTGTCTCCATACTCTGATAGGAAACCAAGTCACAATTTTACATCAAGGATCACATTTTAGCAAACTTGTCAGAAAATTATTTTTCATTGTTTACATGGACATGATTTCTTGAAAATTACAACTTTAACTTCCTGTATTTGCCAATTTTGAATGTGAATCATAGAACAGTCTGCTATGAATGGCGAATTTTGGGGTCAAAGCCATGACAAGAAATATAAAAACAAACCAACAAAACCCAGAAGAAGATAACATGGCACCTCTATCTTCCTTTAGATGTTGTTATAGTCCCAGTCCTTCAAATCAAATTATAGTTACTTATGGTACTGCCAGTGTAGAAAGTCCTCCCTATTTTCTCTTTATATCAACTAAGTGTTTGGGGCAAATGACTGGTATTTTGTTATATATTCTTGCCACACTATTTAAACTAATGTAATGTTCTCTATATTTTAAAGAAATACTTACTACAGATTTTTCCTATGCAATCTATATCTAATCTGTATATTTATATAATCTATACCTATCTATATCTACTTCATATATTAAGTGCAAGGATTTGGCTCTTAATCTTACAAGGTTACTTTAATACAGAGTGGTAAACCCACAGATTGAATGCTCACCATTCCTCTTGCAAATTTATAGTTGTGATGTATGTTCTTAGGATATCATTGATAATAAGTAAAAACAAAATCCATCTACTGCGTATATCTAATATCTTGATTTCAGCTCCTCCTGGATGACAATCCAGAAACAGCATTTTGCATCCTATTTTACTTGTCATCTGTAATAACACCATAGGTAGAATTTTACAAGAAAAGAAAGCAACCAAACAAAAACAAACTAACCAAAAAAACCCCACAACAAAACAAAGAATAAAAGATATTTTGTCATCATTACATATTCCTAACTTCAATACTATCTATAAAATTTATTCTATTTGGTGTCTAAACCCACTTCCTAATAGCTTGTTTTTTTACTTACATGTCATTTCTTATTCCTATTTTTGTAAGGTCTTTTTGGATTTTCTACCTTTTTTTTTTTAACTTAGTTTATCCTTGGCTTTTATTTTTCTGTCCTCTTTGCTTCTAGATTTTTTTTAGGTGGTATTGTTTATATCATCTGTTGCCCCTGTTATTGCAACCTTGTCTGGAAACAAGCCAAAAGTAACAGGCTCTAAGGTAATGAGATTGATGTCAGTTATGAAAGGTTTGTGTGTAAAGCCACACTCGGATGTCTGCGTTGCTCCTAGTTCTGTTGTGCACAAGTTATACCATCTGTTGGATCTAGACAAGGTATTTCCGACAAAACCTGAGTTTGAATAACTTCCCTGATCCAACTGAGCAACAGTAGTTTTGATCAGATGAGTGCCCATCTTTTCATCCATTTGAGCCATCATTCTAACTAGATTTAATCTGTTTCCCTGTATTATATACTTCTTGGAAAATACTTACAAGAATTTGCACATACTTAATTTATTTTTTGCATGTGTGGTGTGGATGCATGTGTTCTTGTGGCATCTATCTACCTTTAAAATAGTTATGAAGTGAATGATACAAAGAAGTTACTTTCATTTTAAAATTCTTGATGTTTATTTTCCCTCTCTATGTATCTTTTTGATGTTAAATACTCCAGGCCCAGATTCTTCATGAAAAAAACCCACCTGAAATTGCTTTCTGATACAGTTAGTGATATTGGCTAGTTGCTTTGAGAGGATGCAGTCAAGAATCTTTGAACCATTCCTCAACCTTCAAGTTAATGTCAAGTGTAAAGAAAAATTTAACCATTGGCTGAACTAATCTGCTGTGGAGTTTGCTTCTAAGAAAAGTATTTCAAAATGCGAGGCTTTGCTTTCTAATCTCAACTGTAAGTAGACTGCTTCTTGTTTTCCTCCCCAGCATCCCTTCACAGCATTTGTCATTACTGAGAGAACAAAAGAAAGGAGGAAAAAAGAAGCAGTAAAAAAATCGTGTCCTTCCAGTTAGTAAGAGCAGCTCACATTTCAAGACAGCCTTTTCTTTAATTGTGTATGAAAGGATTCTGAGAGAATGTACTATCAACATTTGATTTAAACATCTGACAACCAGACTGATTAAACTGGTTTTTGTTGTGTGATTTTTATGATAGAAAATTTTAGTAGATAGTAGATTTTTATGCAGTTAAATTTTTAATGTCAACATTTCTACCTTTTTTTTTTCTTCTTTAATAGCTTTTAATATGGGAAAAGATTCTGGGGACAGATGATATGAAGAAGGACAGATTTGAAATGAACAGACATAGTAAATATAATGTATCTTTATACAGCAATATGGACACTTTGAATGTTAATTAAAAAACCCGCAAGAACCAAAAGGACTTTTGTAACACAAACAAATATCTAAAGAGCTGTTTTATGTAAATAGAATGGAAAATAAGTTAAAATAAGGTTACAAAGCCACAAAAATTTAACAGGAAGATATATGGATACATTTTTATTTTTTTCATTCTTAATGAAGAAACATGCCAGGTTAATAATACCAAATTTAAGAAGGAATGGATTGGCAAGAAGTAAGCTGTAAAAAGCAAGACAACATAGCAGGACAGCTGTAATATAGTGCTTTATTTAAATGGGGAATTGCACAATCTAATAGTGCAATATAGAGAATGCAACCATGAATACTAAAAGGTTAAACCCTCTCCTGGATTACAATGTCTCAAAGGAGCAGAACGAAATAAATGAATACCATGTAGACAAGAGTTACATTTCTCAGGGGGCAGAGATGCATGTCTTGTGATAAAAGATAACATAGCTCTTAAATATTCCCTGGCACATTTTGCGTTATTTAAAAAATCTTTGGTATTTACAACTGAGTATTACTGAAAAAATAGGGTGGGAGGGAGATATGCTCATAAACAGGAGTCCTTTTAAAATAAGTTGTTTATATCTCTTCACAGATCTGTGTGGCACAGAAAATGTGTAGGACATGTCTCACCACATTAACATAACAGTAAAAACAGGTGATCTAATCATAGATGCGAAGTTCCCATTTAATCCATAGAACATATTGCCACACCTGACACAAATATAAAGATCTGCAGATTCTGTGTAGGCCTAGGACTCTTATAGAAGTGGATCAATAAGAAGCTTTTAAACCAAAAATGTATTTGTGATGAACCTGGCAGAAAGATGAACATTGCCAGCTAAATTTCTTCCTTAATTTCAAGAGGCCTGATAGCCACTTTCAAACATTATTCTATCACTGAATGAATGCAAGGATTTATGTGTGTGTGAAAAATTACCCTGCTCAGTGAACTGCTTCATATCAGAGGGCAACAGATGTAATGAGAGATAAATGGTCTCATCTGATCTTGGGTTAACAAAATCTGGAAGGGAAAATTTGGGGCAGAAGCTACAAAGCCCAAGGAAAGTTACTCTAATATTTTCCTGTTACGACAGAAAAATTTCCCTAATCAAAACAAACAAACAACAAAAACAAAAAACCAAACCCCAAACCTAAAATAAACATGAAGAGAAATAGGTCAGAGGAGAAAAATGCGACTTCTGCAGTAGAAAAGATAAATTAGGAGTTCCAAGCTATTGCTACATTTTAATTTGAATGTTTTCATAATCAAGATATTTTCTGTAGTTATTATTGTTTCATGTCAAAAATAAGAATGAGAATAAAAAGCTCAATGCATTTTCTTCCACAGATTTTTGAGAGGTTTGGAGAAAACAGTTCTAAATAGAAATAGTTATTACTCAGGTATGATTGCAAAATTTTAAGGTAAATATAACTCACACACATCAGACATCTGAATTGACTGGTAAAAATACTGGGACTGAATATAAACATTCTTCTCCATCTAGCAGAAACACGTCAGAGACATGCTTTTCTTTTAGGGAATAACTGAGGGAAAAAGTTGCAGACCACCAATAAAAGATACCAATACGGATACGTTTTCCCTGTCTTTGTTGAGTGCACAAAAGGAAATACTAAATGGAGATTTTCTTCCTAAGGCATTATTCTGAATATAGACAGAAAAAATTAAAATGTTTTTAAATGTGAAAAGAAGTTTTTTTACTCTGTAAACAAATGTTACATTTTGAGATTTCTTGCAGGGTGTGACTGAAGATTGCAATATATTATATAGATTCAGCATATTGGTAATACACATTGAAAAAGTTTCTTCCTGTTGATTAAGGAAGCAATTTAAAAAATAATATAACTATGCATGGATATAGTGGCAGAAAAATTATTTTTAAAATAATTTTAAAAATAGCCAGCTGTCAGGTTTTTTAGGTATTTAAAATTGTAATATAGAAATAAAATTAGTAAATCTATGTCTAGACTTTTCTGCTGGAGTGAGCCCACATATACTCAGAATTTTTGTTAGAATGCTCGTATAGACATTTATTGTTCTGTGAATAACTAAATACTTGTGGCCTCCTCTGTTAATCTTTATATACACATTTACAGCCCTCAAAGGTTAGTTGGAAGATTACTATAATGTACATGGCAAAGAATAATCTGATAAGTAATTCATCTAGTTAATAGAATTGAGAAGGACAACCAGAACTCATCACTGGTTTCCTTGTCACTGCTGTCTGACAAGGTATCCTTTCTAGATGAGTTTGGCAAAGAATTGACTGGCATACAGTTTGACTGAATGGAAAGTCAGGCAAGTTGGGAAAATACTAAAAATATTATGCCATTTTAATAAGAATGGTGAATGATTTCTAAGTCCCAATAAGCACAAGAATACATAGTTATGTTGATTTTTTTCCTTCCTTCATTCAAGTGGATTGCAGTACAATGCATGGAGTTCTGTGAGAGCCATCAATTTTATGCTATACCTGGTGTTACTATTTCATGAAGCATTGCCAAGGAGACACAACACTTTCTCCATTTCACCTTTTCTGTTCCCAAAGAGAGAAATTCTTATTTTTTAATCTCAGTTGAGTTTAGATACTGTTCTTTTTTTTAACACATTAAACTAGTATTATTATTTCATAGTGTAATTAGATATTTCATGAATTCATAATTGCTATTTTACTTTGTAGTTTAGTAAACAATCTAAGATTGAAAAATTCTCATTTTAGCTAATCTTTCACTTCCAAGAAAATCTTGTAAGCTGAAATGATCAAGAGATTGCTCAACGTTATGTACCACTGCATCCAGTCTTACTGCTTCAGCTGATAGTCTTGCAATTCTTTCTCAACCTGACTATATGAACTGAGCCACACTTTTCCTTTTGTTCTGAAACCTTTTTGAAAGGAAACCACATGATCTGTAAAACATTGCCGAGCTGTTTGGTTTAGGCTGATTTCAGCCATAGTTTCAAGGCTTTGCCGAATTTCCATTTAGTGAGAGAAAAACAGAATGAACACATTTTCATTATGGCTCAATATCTAAGTTTTAAAATGGAGAAGTAAATTCACAATGATAACATTTCTTGACTTTTCATTTTCCCCAATTAGAACCTGGTTATACTGGCACAGGTTTTCCTCATAAGTAAAATGTTTTGTACAAAACAATTATGTCAGTGGGCTAGCTGAGATCCATCGTTATTTTCAGATGAACCTTGTAAGAAATTATCTTCAAAACTGGATCATCCCGTCTGCTCTAAAGTGCTGTGGAAATCACAGGCCCATTTTAAGTTAGGAATACTGTATAGTGAGACATATTTACAAATGCAGAACTGCTGTGTCCTTGAAATAAACATTAAGACTCTTTCACCTAAAGTAGAGATGCTGTAATTTATATATCTTCTCCTCTGATTTGCTTTTTTTTTTTTTTTATCTGGGAAAAAAGGTAGCATTAAAAATAGTGGAAGTAAAAACTAAACGCAAAATAAGGAAAGACAAAGAAGAGTAGCACAGATGATCATTTAGCTCAAAGGAGATTAGAGATTTAATTTATGTTAATATTTATACACAGACATACACGTTAATATATGACTGTATATGCACATGCACTTATCCGTGCACATACAGATGCGCACGTGTGTGTGGGTGCCCATTAGACAAAATCTTACGGGCGAAATAAAACAATGAAAAAATGTGCAATCCTCTCCCTGGTTCTTGAAAGAAGCAGGGTTGAAAACCATTTTCCCAAGAAACATTTCTAGTGGTTTTTTTTTGCTTATATTGAAAAAAAAAAAAACCTCACCAAAACTACTTGTCCTCAGGAAAAAAAAATCCAAAAAAAAACCCAACCAGAAAAACGTAGGAAGATTTTACACAGACAATGACTCAGACTGCCTCCTTGTTCCCAGTCACTTCATAGAAATTAGTTTGGACTGTTAAGTGACAAGTATGCTTATTGTTTTAAGTCCTGTTCCAGCCACCAAAACTTCACATGAACAGTATGGGAGGTTGGGGGTGATGTCCAGTACTTCTGTGACCCAAAAATAATTGTGGATAAATTGAAGTTTCTTGAACTTATGTAATTTCTGAATTTGACTATTCAAAGAATGCAATGAATCATGTTAGCTACTGTGATGAAGAGATAATTTTAGCTTGTTTCTTTTTAAGAAAGACTTTCAGTTACATCTGTTCATCTGTCTGTCTCCTGTCTTCAAAGGCTTTTGAAGTCAAATGTAACCTAATTTGATAAAGAAGTATGAATGAGAATAACTGAAACTGTGCTCTGGTTAAATGAATGATTAGACTAGTGATCAAACAATGGTGTGCAATTAGAAATAATCTATTCTCTTGTACTCCAGTCAGCAACACTACCTTGCCCTTGGCCAGTCCATACCCATACTGGAATCTGTTGATGACATAGACAGTGTGCTGTCTACAGCACAGATTGATATATCCACCTTTTATTGCAGTCTTTTAGGGATGGTTGATGTCCTAACATATATCCAATTTACAAAACAGGAAGTGTTCCATGGCAGAAATCTGGCGGTTTAGCTTCATTAATTCTTCTCACAAACATTGTGTTTGGAAACTGAGATGTGCATCTAGGACCAAACCTAAAAAAAACATGCTGGCATTAGATTTTCAGCCATTGGTGCAGGAGCCAGAAGCCTTCCTCTTACAGTTTGCTTTTCCCATTACGTCGTCTATGACATGATAAAAAGGGTTTCTAAACACAAAAAAAAACAAATAAACAAAAGAAAAAGAATAAAATTAAGGTTTCAACAACAAATTAACATAATTAAAGAGACAAATTCAGTATTTTACTCATTATTTTCTTCTTTTCTTCCCTGTATTTATTTTCTCACCTCCCCTTCTTTTTCTCTTTTAATAGCATAGTTTAAGATATTGTTATGTTACATATTTAGGAATTTCTCTTTCTCAGAGAGAAACATGTAAGTAAAACTGCATTGTTCTTCAGTAATATTCAACATGTCCTATAAGCATATATTTTATTTGTTGGTATAGCAAAGATTCCGGATGTCCATTTCTGTCCTTTCTGCTATGAGAAAAACAGAATTAATTCTACATATATATTTTCAGACTTACTCTGAACATTTAAGGTGGGTGATATTAGCTGTTCAGATACACAGACATTAAAAATCTAGACTGTGAAAAATATTTGTAGGCTTCTAAAACACCTCTTAAACTGAGATACAGATATAAAGTTAGGAGCATATTAAAACCTTGTAAAGGTTTATGAAGAGGAAATGAGGTTGGTCATTAAACTGGGAAACCTTTTCTGACTTACTGCTCATCTTGTTTATGCCTCTGTTCCCAAGAAATATCTTCAAGACTTCTTGAAGAACATGCAAACGAAAAGAGATATGTGAGCAGAACAGGAAATAAACCCAAGCTGTTTATGGACTTTCCTTTGGAATAGATCTAATGAACCCTTGAAATCTACAGGGGTTGATAAAATTCTAACCCTTTAGAAAAAGAAAAGGTTTATTTGTGGTATTTAGATCATGGGCTCTTTTTATAATTCTAGAAGGTTGCTATAGACTTATAAATACTAAATATTTTAGTAAACATGTTTTATGTTCAATAAAAACACATAGTTAAATTATTTTCAGGTTATTGATTAAAATATCTTTTTAAAGTACAGTATGTTAGCTGAAAATTTACATTTATCATGCCAAATCTAACATTCTGAGACAGAAGTGAGGCTGCTGTGACTCCATGCTCCTATTTCCAACAAGTAGCGAGACTGAAGTTGCATTTCCAGCAGGAACATGTACACAGGACACATGTACAACACATATTTACAGATACACCCAGGTGGTGGTGGCAAAGATCACAGATGGACACACTCATCAGTCACACAATCACTGACTGCATGAATGACCTTCATCCTGCTCCCCTCTCTGTCTGAGCAGGATGAAGATAAAATAGTGAAGGGAAAAAAGTGTGTGCATATATATATTTTTTATATATGTACAAGTCAGATCCCTTTGTCTACTGAGTTCAGATGCTCAGTCTGCCCAGTTTCTAGCTTCCAAGGTCTCAACAGCTAGACAAGTGTACTGTCCAGAAAAGTATTTGCATTCAACTGGCCTTTTTGCCCCCATACTTCTTCATTTTCCCTCACTAGTTCCCCCCCAAATCACCTAAGCCTCTCCCTTTTCCTGCTATTGGTTCTTCCCCTAAATATCCCATAGTAAGTTCTCTGAAACCTTGAACCGCACTTACCCTGCGCTCCATAATGTGTCCCACACCCTCAGACATGCCATACTTAGTCGTACAGGTGATTATTTCTGATGACTTGATGAGTTTCAGACCTGGACAAAAGGGCTGGTGGCTCTCATGGAACAGTTCTGGGAGAGGTCTGCACAAGGTGTTTGTTCATCCTTTATGAATCTTTAATCCTTAATGTTCATCCTTTATGATCCTGCCTGCAACTGTGCATTGCTGAGCTCCTCTGAGCTTGTGGACATGGGCCTTTGATGGCCTTCCCATAATAAAAGACCTGTGTGGAGTCAGGTGAGGGCATTATTTGGGCTCCCACTCCTGCCATTTTTTATCTGAACCCTACTGTGGGTATGAATTTGAGTTTGTGCCTAACCTAGCACTGTCCTACACCATCCTCTCTCCTTGCACAGCACTTCCCATGGGTCTGTTTCATATCCTGACAGACGTCTGCTGCCAGAGCAGAAATTCTAGTGCTCTCCCAGATACATTCCTGAGGATTTGTAGGTCTATGTGGCTGTGGTCTGCTGAATCTTATAGATTGTTTATACTTCCCACTTGTGAAGAGAATCAGAGACTATAAACAGAGGTTTATCTCTTTCAATGAAACACTGCATAAGAATAGAATCCTATATTTGTGTGAAGTGAATTTAGTCTCTATAAAGCTGTATTTTTAGTATGGTGAATGGGAATTTGACATTAGGTAATACTAATATATGATAGCTGTTTTCTGTATACCGTGGTGAAAATGTTCCTATCAGCGTCCCTAATGACTGTGAAGATTGTCAGCTCAATCATTAAAGGGTTTCTATTTCCTTTCCTGAGAGATAATGGTCATTTTTGTTTTAATATCACAAAAAGCCTCTAGTTTTGCTACAACAAATCATAATGGATTATGTTGTTACAATATCTGTCTGTCCAAGAAAAATGAAGAGTACATTAAATCTTGCTCAAAACTGTGTTATTAATTTTTTTCACTTTTTCCATCAGTACAAATTCAAATTCTAGATTATAAGGCAGGTCAAAAGAAGGAGCAAACATATTTTATGATTTTACATGAGAAGAAGTTTCATCAAATTTTGTCTTTAAGGTGCTATTGAAAATTAAACTACAGGAAAAAAATTAAGAAGTGAGCATTGCTGTGTAGAATAACATTCAGTTTTCACCTATGAATGTATAAATAATATCTTTCTGTTGTTTCAGGATGTTCTCCCATTTTTTCATTTTCTCATGATCAAGACCAATCTTAACTTCTTGTGTCTACAAATATACAAACCTTATAACTTATTTAGCTAGACATGTTTTTTCCTAAGGCAGTTCTGAGCTCTAACATGTGAGAATTAGTTTTTAATCTATTTATGTTTGCTCAAAAGAAACTCCTCAAATGTCAATGACTGATGCCAATATATCTTCAGAAGACAAATGAAAAATCTTGAATAGGACTTGGTCATATTACACATCCTCCTGATATGATGAAAAGGAAGAGTTTCTGTATCATTTAGCCTCCCAGCCTCTGATACCAGAAAGTCAGAAAAAGCAGGAAGATTTTTTATTCTCTCAATAGGCTGCTGAAACAG
>NW_005054418.1:739304-802034 GCF_000277835.1 Geospiza fortis | reverse complement strand
GGTTTCTGAAATGCAACATTTACTACTAAGCAACCCCCCAGATACAAGATTAATTATTTGAGAAAAGAAAATGTTATATTAGTACACAGAAACTGATCAAACCCACCAGATTGCAACTATGTATAACTTGTATAATTTATATTTTCGATGACTTATATTTCCTCCATTTTGTGATTCTGTAATTCTGTCACAGGCTAAAAAGAAGTCTGTCAGTTGAGACAGAACTTATGCTGGGAGAGAAAACATTGTAAGCAATAGATAGATAGATATAGATACAGATATAGCTTATAAACATTTTACCTTATGCCAGCCCAAATCATTAAGCATGATAAAGCTGCTCTAGTGGAAGCTTTGGCTTCCTTTTAGCCATCTGAATGCTGACAGACAGCCCACGTTTTTATCTTCCTTGACATCTTCTAGTTCTCTTGGTTGAAAATCAAATCTCAAGGAATTCCAGCACCTATGACCATTACAGAGTTTGTTGAGCTGCTTTGCCAAATTCCTTAAAGATGCAAATACATATGTGGAGAAGTCTAAAATATTTCAGTAAAAATCTTCTTATGACAGAAAAGGCTGTTTTCACTTATGGTAAGAATTAAAGTGTATACCATGGCAACTTGTAGAATGTTTATAATATGTGTTTTTCACAAAAAAAAGAGAAGCTTTTAAATAGATAAAATTAAGAGGAGACATTAAACATGAATTTTACTGTCTTTTTGCTAAAGTATTACATTCCAAATCTCCATTGTCATGCTATGTTTGGATTTTTTGTTTGTCTGTTTTTGAGGTTTTTTTAATTAGCAAACAGTCTGGGCAATGTTAGGGACAACCTGATCATGTATGTAAAATGACCAATTTCTGTTGTCTTGGGCTTGGAGATGGAAAAAGTTGACTGTGGGGATCAATTGTTAGCTTGTCCTTGTCTGGGAAGTCACATGGTGCAGCTGGCACCTTGTCTTTGTCCTAGGAGCCATGGGGAACTAAGCCAAGGCGGTGAACACCTTTATTGTGCGTAAAGCACCTTCTGGTTTTGTATACTTTTTTATTAATATTGCTGCTGTTCCGTGCATTTCTCATTCCATTGCTGTTTGCTTTCAGTAAATTGTTCTCTCAGCCCATAATCTCCACTCTTTGTTCACTCTTGCACAGGGCCTGGGGGGAGTTGAGTGGCTTATATGGAGTTTAATTCCCAGTTGGTATAAAACCACCACATGCTATAGTGCACTGTGCTCTGTATATATGCAGAGATGCCTTGTGATGTGAGCAGGATTGTAGATGACTTTGAAACGACTAATACATCACAAATCTGCTGTGTGCAATTGTTGGTGGGCCTTGGTTTGAAGCAGAAAGCAAGCCAAGATGGTAAATAACACTTTTAGTGGTGAAAACACTATGTTTTTAAATTAAAAGCTCATTTTTTACAGTCTAAAGAAGCCTACCAAAATATCTCTTCCTGTCAAAGAAGCAGTCAGTGTAATAAAAAAGAGATAAGCTGAATATAATGACCTTATTTAGGTTGTGGAGGAAAAGGGTACAAGCGCATAAGCAAACAGAATCATTATGTTTAGCGTTTCACATTTTGTCACAATAAATGCTAAGGAAATATAGAACAATTACATTCCAAGAAAGGGAACAGAACCATATCTTTTGAAGTGCTGAAAACACAATTGGGTGAAACATTTGCTGATTTATTTAAAAAATACTATTGTAGTCTGGCTGACTATAAAATCTAGTAGGATTTCTTAATTTTCTCTTCTATTACGCAGTCATTGGTGCATATGTTGTACTCTAAACAAGCAAAAAATGCAGCATAGAGAAATGCAAAAAGCTCCTTTGGAGACAAACATGATGGCTATATTATGTATAAAACCCTATTTCAGTATTTATAAAATAGCTCCTTTTGATCTGCTATTATACTCTAGCTTTTCTTTGAGTTCAGTTAAAATAGATTAAAACTAGAATAGGATTTAATGTAAATTGTTCTAAATAGTTTAATTAAACATGTTTTCTCTTAGTACTGAGTAGTTTCTAAGTGATAAAAGAGACTGCAGAATACCATTAAAATAGGATCCAGTGAAGTTATATTTTCTTGTCTTTATTTATTCAGATGTGTCTTACTATTCACAGGTAAATTTTGTGTGCAAATTTTGATGTTCTTTCCAAGTTCATTTAAGATTTCAGAATACTCAAGTTTTTTGTGTACTTACAGAACCACATACAACACCAGTCTGCTGAGCATTAACAAAACTGATTATTTTGACATTGTTTCCCTGCTAAATGTTGACTGTGTGAAATAGGTTCTCCTGGCCATCTGCAGATAGTGTTTATTCTGTAAATTGGAAATATATTTTACAAATTTACTTTTAGGAAATATATTAAGGGACTCCACTACAATTATTTAAGACAAAAATAGTTCTTATTAGGATGCATGTTTTACTCTGGTTCATACACTTAAGACAGAAACTGAGCAGATATTGAGGCAGAAAGACAGATTTTGTCACAATAAAGATAAATGATAATTCCAATTTTTATAATTCAGCAGTCTCCTCTTTAGAGTCTGAAAATTTTCTACTGCTTATCTTTTCCCTGTTTTTCATTAGGAAAATGATAATACTTTTTTTAAATTATTATTTCAAGAATATTATTTGCCTGAAACTTTATCATTATTTATTACTAGTTTTCTTCCCATAAGACTTAATCACCTATATGGAAACTGCTGATTTTAGAGACATAACTAAAAGGAAAAATTCATGATACATTTATTCTTTACTTCCAATTCATCTATAAAATTTAAGTGAAAGAGGCAGTGAAGAAAGAATACAAATCTTTGTCAGAGTATGACACAAAGCTGAAAGAAAGTTTGCAATTCATATGCTTGAAAGGAATATTAGACCATCTTTAAAAATTATTCCATATAACACTACCTTTGTGTTACTTACCAGTTGAGATTTCCAAATCTTATTCAGTTTATGTCAGGTTATTTCTATTTTCAGGTAAAAGTCTAGTTACATTAAAATGGTTCAGCATAAAAGAAAAAAAAAAGTAGGACCTTCACTCCTATTCTTGAACAGTATTCTGTGCTCCCTGATGTACAGACTTGATGATTTTTGTGCCAGAATAGTGAAGACATTTTGTGTTGCCTTTTTTCTTAACCTCAGTTATCTTTGTCATATAATTACATGTGAATAAAAATATAATTCAATTGGTTTGTGCTAGCTATGCTTTGACAAGGCAAAGAAATGCTATTTCATGTAATTTCCGTTCCCTGCAGAATTTAACAGAGTTTAGGTGGCTAGCAGCTAGGTCTAGACAGACTTTGTATAGGTTTAGTAGTTTAAGACACTTGACTCAAGAAGTATTGTATTCTCAGACTGTGCTTCTAACACACAATTATGGTCCATAAAAAACCTTGCATAAAAGTTACTTTTTTTTCAAAACCAAAAAATCAAGAGCACCAACTTTTGGTAGGGTTTTTTTGCATGTAGTTAGAACATCCCATACAAATGTTTACATGTGCAGAAACTTACAACTATTATAGAGAGTGACTTCTAGCTTCAAATCCTAGGGGTTCCTTCCTTTGTTCAGAAAGTCCTCTTAGAATGCATTGTTTTCCAGGTTGTTTCCTGGGTTTTCTTTTCTTCTTCCCACTCAAATATCTGCAATAATAAAGCTGTGAAATTATTTTTCTGGGAATAGAGGAAACATCCTCTCTAGAAAGAATGGATGTGTTGTCATGGCAACAGATTGGGAGGGATTTCAGGAAAACTGTATGCAAGAGGCACCCACTGAATTTCTCCTTGATGTCAATAACATATTGGACTGAAGTCTCTGGGAAAGATCATAAAACAGGTCAATAAAAGGACCACTGAAAGACATAATTTAAAATAGAATAAGGAGGTCTGTGCTACCAATTTATTGTTTTAGTTAATTCTTCTTTAGCTGTAGACTAACTTTATTGTGTACTTATTATATAATAATTTTCATAATTCTACTCAGTTTTTCTTAGCTCTAGGCTGCCTATGTATTATAAAAATGCCTACCAAATACCTGTACACATTGCTCAACTGACTGATTTAAAATTGCTAATTTTAAATGGCTAGTAATGAAAGATTTTTCTGCTTGCTTGAAATACTCAGTGAAGCAATGAAAAATATTTCTGCATAAAATCTAAAATGGCTTCTGGCATGAATTTATACTTAGGTTTGGTGCTGGAAGAGAAAAAGAAAAGAATAAGTTTTGTTGACTTAATTTCTGTGGATAATTCAGTGTTACTGGCACCAGCAACTCACCAAGAAAGATATTGTCCCAGCAGTTCTCTATAAATAATTTATAAAGCCATGCTTAGCAGTATGGCTTTTTAAAAATGGTCCTTGCAAAAAAGTTGAATTGCATCATTAAACAGAATCATTGAGAATGGTCAGGGTGCTTTTTAAGCAGAGAGTTTTCAGGGAGTGCAGAATAAAGCAGTTAATCTGCAAAACTCTCTTAAATCATTGCCTTAGAAAGGTCATGAGCACATAAGTATGATTTAAACATGCTTTTCTAACACCTAGAAGAATTACTATTCTACAGTAGCCTATGCATTACATCCATGCAAGGAAATTATTTTCTGGGTAGACTGACGTCAAATAAAGACATTAAAGAGAGTTCCAATCTGACTTTACAACCAAATTAAAGAGCAGCTGCAACAAAACCCTTTCATTTAAAATACAAATTGGTACAGTACGAGATCTGATTTAGTTTTACAGCAAGCAGTTTTTACAGTAACTAATAAAACAAAAACTGTTCTTCATGAGAAAAAATAAAAGAAAATCCAGCATTAGTTTTCAGGGAGGGACACTGAGTTCAGAATGCAAATTAACACCATAAGGTCCATCCAAAAGTAGCTACCCTCAAATCTGCTGTAGGCAGAACACATTAGAAGTGCACTCGCAAAAGGCTGATAGCATTTTAATTAATGGAGAACACTTTTGGCCATTTATTGTTGCTAAAAATTAGGCAAGCTAATTGATCCAGTACAGGTGCGTGTAATTGAGAGATATGCCTAAGATTCACGGTTAATTTATTCTGGGAATTTTGCAGATACAGTGAAAATTTAGTTCACAGAAGTCTCTAAAAGGAAATGGGTAAAAGACAATAATACTAGCTGAAAGAGAAAAAAAAACCAGCGTGACTACGAAGAATAAAACTAGGAAGAAGATATGTAGCAAGTTCTGTTATACAACACCATACAAACTAGAAATAATCTTTCTTATTTATTTTATTAATTCACACATAATCTAATTTAAGGATACTGAACTACAAAAATTGTATAGTGGAACCTTGAGGATTCAGCTAAATACTTTCATAATTTAAAGAACACTAGGATAGGGATACATAACGTATCGTTACCAATTTTAAAATACGCTTCCAATTTAAACTTCTTGGCAGTCAATAATATTTTTTTTAGGAAATAAAAAAATATGTTCCTTGGTGATTTTTCCTTTTGTAAGTTTTTTCTTTTGCTATGAGTTTCATGATTTTACCTTTTAAAATAGATACAAAAGAGTTTCAAAATTAATTATTTGCTTTCCGATTTCTAAACAAATACCTGCATTTTTAAAAATCACCAATTCTGCACTTGTTGATTTTATTGTTAGGCATTTCCATCGGATTCCTTCTCACCAGCATCTCTTTTCTTCAATACTTACTTACAGAGAGAGTCTATGATTAGGAATGCTTTCTCTCCCCCACACAGGACTAGAATCTCAGGCTCTTATGCAATATCTAAGGAAGCTACTTAGAGTATGTTGCAGAGATGAACCTTTATTTATTTTGGCAGATGTTTGTTTCCCAAATAAAATCTGTAGGCTCCTATGTGGTAGAACACGAACTTTAAACTACATGAAGAAACCTCACAATAGTCAGTGCTTGAACTAGGCAACATAAAATGCCCAGGAGAGGAGTACATAGTAAGCCCCAGCAATTTGGAGGGCTTAGGCTCAAATTCCTAGAGTTAGTTAAGCCTGTAACTTCAGCAGGGATCAATGCAAGAGAGGGACCTAAATCCTGCAAGGCTTCAAGTATCAACTCTTCTGAAGGATGACTTTGAGACCCTCGGTGCAAGTAATCAGGTCCAGCAGCTAAAACCATTCAGCTGCTATCAACCTCTTTACAAGAGAAATTAGCTGAGAGCAAGCTCACCTACAAAGACCCCAGGGCTTGATGGTCATATGCAAAGAGAGATTATAGAATCAGGCTAAATGGAAAAAAAGAAAAACACAAGAATTAAACATGACTTAAAAATATACTGATATCTAACATTTGGAGGAGTAAAGGACAGCCCTTTTCACATGGTAGGAGGTGGGTTTTTTCCTACTGAGAAATAATCTTATAAACTGCATTTAAAAACCATGGAAAGGAGGATACAAGCTTGAGGATTTTCCAGTTCTTACTGAATGGCAACCATTGCAATAAACTGATGAGGAAAAAAATAAAAAAAAAAAAGAAAGACAATTCTTTACACCAGTGTAGAACAAATGTAGAAATAAAGGCATGTAACACCCTCAAACATAACATGTAGTATGGCTCTGAGCTATAGCAGCAAGCTCTCATGTTTTCACAGAAAACTTCCTCTTTTTCTGTCCATTTTCCTGGAAGTTAATTTACTATCCTTATGAGAAAATTTTGATCAACATGCACCATTTTACCCTGCTCTTGGAGTATTCTGAAAGCAGCTTTAAAATTGTGCCAGACCTTTCTCCAGCTTTTCTCTGTTCCTTAGCTCCAGGCACCCCTGTGATGAGAGTGCCTTTAATTAGTTCCCTGCTTAGCAAGCTATATTTTATTTGATTTTGTTCTGTGACACTCTCTTCTTAATTGAATAACAATGCAAGACACTTAACTAAGGTAATATTAAATCAGAGATAAATTTTTGCCATGCATGTATCACTGCTGCAGTAAGCTCAGCTTTTCTCAATACCTGCAACTGTTTGTGCTTTCTGTCCATATTATAACTATACTGGGATATACTGAGGTAAAACCAAATATATCCTATCCCTTGTTTTTTTCCATACGTGCCTTGCTTTCCTCAGATATTTGAGAAGAGAAAATGGAAACGAACCAGTAAAAGGCTCTTTATATATATAATAGCTTATCTAGTTGCAAGCACAAAAACTTAGCTGCAAAACAAGGGTTTACATCCTCTCTTGTGCTGTTAAATATATTATTAGTGGTGTTTCTAAATTTAGGTATAAACTGTTGTCTCAGTATGATGGTGATATAATATCTGAGGCCTTTTTATTTACTTAACAAAATGATCAGAATAGTATGCATGTTACTAGGTTTTACTCTAATGTATGGTTTTAAGATTGAGATTTTTGTACTATTTCTGGTGGGTAAACTTTTCTTTGCTGTTTCATCCTGCTGACTTTTTCTGGTATAATCTCTATATGAAACCATCTGTTGCTGGGAGAAGCAAGCTATTGATGAAAATTTCAAGAAAACCCCTATGCCATTTGCAATGCCTCAAAACCCTCAAAGGCATGTGCAACTCACAGTATATAAAAATAACAAACAGAATGCATTATCTGAAGTATTTCTCCTTGTTTCTTTAAAATTTTCTCCTACTTTCTTTAAAATAGAGATATCTCTTTAAAAAGAGATACATTGTGGTAAAATCTTAATGTAAAAGGTGTCTCCATGGGCTACCAAGATGTAGAAGCCATAAAATTTTAGAAGCACATTTTCTTTCTTGAGCTGCTCTATTCTTGATGTATTGCAAGTGCCTTTCTAACTGTTAATGATAATTCAGAATTATATAGAGCATTAGCTCTACTTTTGTTATGATTGAGAACACCTTTCTGTTTAAAGGTCAACCATTCTGAGTCCTCTGAAATTTGCATGTTTACTCAGATTCCTCTAAAACTTTCATCACTTGATTTAGCTGCAGGAAATAGTTGGCAATCAGATTTGGAGTCATTGGGTAAAAGTCCTTATGATATAGTGCTCTGAAAAAATTTCTTTCAGTCTTTGTGTTCTATCAGTGATCTTCTAATGAATGCATTGGGCTCAAAGAAGATCATATGGCAGCTGATCTCAGATACTCAGAGTTCATCTGCAGTAAGGATGCTACTTAGCATCCCTCAAGCAAAAGTAGTATCGCAGTAATTTCTGTAGTAATAGTTACACTTGCCAGATCAGTGCAAGTCAAACAATCATACCCAAGACCGATGGCTATGTATTTAAGATACCCTTCAGAGTATTTCTGGCAATTCAGTTTCCTGTGTTTTGGGCAGTGGAATGGATGTTTTGCTGCTGCCATAAATCCTGAACTCAAGTACTGATCGTGAAACTCTCTGACTGTATCTATCTACCCTGACTGTATCTATCTATGGAGTCTCTAGCTACTGTGGCAGTGGGATTCATCTAACTAATGCTTAAATCTTGCAATCCTGTCATAGTTTTCTCAGTGTTTGTGCAGTAAATTAAATCCTTCAAACCAGAGGGTTGGTCTCTGCCTGGATGTCAGACAAGGATCTTTAAAATGGTATTGTCTGCTGGTTCATTGAGACTCTCAAAAACACTACTTTGCTGAATTATGATACCTGGTTGGTCAGTGCAATCCAGCACTTGCACGACTTATTGCTATATATTATTTAAAATCATATTAAAAATATCTTCTTTCTACCTTACCTACCTACAAGACTGTCTGATACAATCATATCTACATCTTTGGAGACAGTTTCTACTTTTCCTTAAGACTATTCTTGTTTCTGAAAAGAGCTCGTCTTTCTATGGAGGTCAGTTTTGCAAGCCTGGGGATTGTCTGCAATGGCCAGATTAACCTTGCAGAATGCTAATCAACACATGTAAGCATATAGATTAGCCTATGTACATCCAGAACTGCCCAGGAAAATATACTAAACACTCTGAAGTTCCCAAATGGAAAGTTCCTGTAACAATTAGTCAAACATCTACTTGTGAAAATGGTTGGGAATTCAATCAATAACCACATCTCAGTCCCTCCACGATTTCAAACTGATCCATTACCTCATCTAATGCAGATGACTGGATAGGGTGTGACCACACAGGGAATAAATGACTTAATATCCTGGATGTACATACAGGCAGACTCAGGTGCAGCATGGGATGATCTAGAGCTTAATATATTAAAGTTTCATATCTCTCGCCACACAGGCTCTCCCTATCACCAGGAAGCATAGCTTATCCTATTCTAATATAATTTTCTTTATCTTGATATATTACGTTCATTTCATCTGTGGAGTTTAACAGAACTCTTCTTTAAGAATAGCTATTTCTCTCCAACTATAAACATCTACCAGAAAGGATGTCTAGCTTGGATATGAGCATGATTCTGAAGAATCCCTTTCATAAATAGAAATAGGCTGAAATTAAAATACGGCAGTAATGACTTAATTTAGAAACAGCAAGTTTAGATTTGCCATTTTTTAGCATCTGTGTTAGTCTTTGCTAACAAGATCCCCCACAAGAGAGAGACTGAGGGGAAATCTGGGGCAATAGGACAAGGGCTTAATGTTTTGAACTAAAAGAGTGTGGAGTCAGATGAGATATAAGTAAGGCATTGCAGGCCCCATCCCTGGAAACATTCAGGTCAGGCTGGGCAGAGCTCTGAGAAACTTGATCTAGTTGAAGATTTTCTTGCTTGTTGCAGCTGATTTGGATGAGATGGCCTTTAAAGACCCCTTCCAACACAAGCCCTTCCATGATTCTATGCTACTAAGCTATACACTTGGTGGAGGAGGATCAGGTCAGGGAATACTTAAGCAAACCGGACATCTATAAATCCATGGGCCCTGATGGGATGAATGCTTATAAATTGGCAGATGTTCCAAAATATGCCAGGTTGCCTCATCTTTGGAACATAAATCAAGAGTGAGTATTTCAAATCAATGGAAATGTAGCAAAAGTAAAAAGAGATAGAATTTTAAGAAAAGATTTCACATAAAATTTCCTCTTTTATATACTCCCACCCCCTCTTTTATATACAAAAGAAACAGAGGAATGAAACTGTACTATTTATCAAGAGGATGTAAGTTACTTCTCCAAACAGGCTGAGCCAGCACAAGGAATGTCATCACTCACACTGAGAGAGTGTTGGAGAAACAGAGTTACCTACAGTAGTCTCAGAATTATAATGTTTTAAAATTATAATTTAAAAAAAATCAATCCAGTGGTACCATTGCTTCCTCATTGTTTAAGATATTTTACACGTATTTGGAGACATAATTTTTGTAGTCCTGGTCAGGAATGATAGGCGATGTAAGATTATGTGATAAATCACTATAAAAATGTGTTACAGGTGACAGCTATCTAGAGCAAAAGAGAAACACATCTCTTTTGCCAGTGAACATCCAGATTTTAAGGTACTAACACAAAAGACTGGGGTGTACAATAAGGAATAGTGTCTCAGTACCACAAGTATATTCACAGCAAGCCACAAGCTTTCATCTTCTTAGATCTCGCTGCACCATTCACAGTAACCGCTACCGTGTACTGCAAAGTGCTTGTTGTGCAGATAAATATTCTGCTGTTTCTTTTGAGCCAAGATTTCAACTGAGCTTCAACATGAGACTTTTTTTCCATTATCTAGCTTTTTCTGCACTATTCTAAATTAAATAGGATATGTTTTTGTGTAAATTTACAACACCAATGAGGCTAGCATATAGTACTTTAAATATGATCCCTACACAGGATTTCTAAATGCTAAATAGATACAGATGACAAACAATTATATAGAAGGGTTAGGAGGAAAGAACAGCATCTAAAAACCCCCTAAAATTTAGCAAATATGTGAGTACAATATTTTATTGATATTTAAGTTTTAATCATATTTAAATTAATAAATTTACATGAATACGAAGCTACCTTGGATGGTATTCCTCTCACTTATCTTTAAACATAATTACTGAAGTGTTTAGTAAAGCTGCTTACTGTGGACACCTCCATCACAGTCTCTTCTTGAACATGATAAATCTGGCCTATCACGGATATATAATTAGGTGTGAGAAGAAACATCTTCTGGGTACGTCTACATCTTTCTCCAAGGGGAGCTTTGGCTAGTTAGCTCACATACAAACATTCCTCTTTGAGGTTTTTGGGGAAGGGATAATAAATTCCAGCAGACTGCATTCTGCATATATGATATCTGAACAGAAATTCATAAGCCTTTTTTTTTCCAAAAATACCTTTCAACAGATACTGACCATTTCTTTACTACCTGTTTTCTCAAAAAAAAATTATTTCTTTTTGTCTCCTTATTTCATTTTGAGCAATTTTTCCATGACAATCCCAAAACATTTCATCACTTGGCATTTATGTCAAGAAAATATTCCCAGAGGGGTATTCTGTTTAGGGGTTGTTCACTTAGCATGTAAAAGCAATCTCCCCATCTTTTCAGTTGTTGTTGTGTGTGTGATTTTTCCTCACCTTTATTTCAACTTTTGTGTCATTTCAGTAGCAAAACGTCAGAAATGTATCCACTGTTCTTGTAATGGTTTCAAAAATGCTCATACAGATTATGATATACATTTCCTGTAGGTGCAGCCAAAGCTTAGGTGGTCTATTTGTGCCTTCTTATTACACTGCAAGCTCAATATCTAATTTACTGTGTACTATCCATCATCTTTAGATCTTTTTTTTAGCATTACAGTTTCCCAAGGCTTTCCCTCCCTTTGAATTGTATTTGAGAGTATTTTCTCCAAGATGTATTATCTTACATCTTCTATTCTGAACCACATTTCATTATTGTTCAGATGTCTCTAGATAATGCAGATGCAGATAATGCATCTACATTATCTTGTTCCTTTCATTCTTGCAAATGTGTGACCTAATGTGTGATCATACACATTTGAAATCAGGAGGAAAATTTAAGTAGAAATATCAAAATGCCTTTGATTACATCTTCCTGTTGTCATGAATATAAAGCACCATATTGCAAGTTCATAGTGCATCAATATCCATGTCCACAGATTGAGCTGCTATTTTTTACTTTACTAAGTTACTCCTTTTTACTTTACTTAAGTTCAAGTGTTAAGCTGCCATTTTCTTTGGAGAAGATTTACAAGGATTAATTTAGGTATGTGATTTAGATCCAGAACACCTACAGTTTTGTATCATAACTCTGATAAATTTGAGATTGACCTAAATGACCTTTTTTAAAAGTAAGTATACCTGGAAAAAGAAAACATAAAGGTCTACAGAGTTACAGGTCAAATTCTCAAAAGGTATGATTTTTTTTTGTAGTTAATTTCCTTGATGTCTTCAGTCAATGGCATTACTTCAATCCTAAAAAGGATGGACAAGAGTCAATCACAATTTTGGTTTTGTGAATAAAACTCCAGACTCATGAGGCAGCATCTCTAACAAAACTGTAGAACAAAATTGGGGGATTTCAAAGATTCTAAAATATTAAGAGACTGCTCATGTACTGTCTCTTAAAAATAATTTTCTGACAGAGGGACTAAGCCTTTTCTTACAAACAAAAGAGCCAGGATGGTTTTATGGTGAGTTATACCAAAGCATATACTATCTTTCAATCAATTAAAGAAAAAAAATACTGAGATTAAGAAAGAAAACAAATGGTCTTAACTATTATGGGGTTTACTTGTTTGCCAGGGTAAAAATATAATAATGTTCCTTTTCCTTCTCTTCTAGTTCTCATGCATTCCTTGATACTTAGGTCACATTATTGTTAAGGGCTCCAGGTAAATTTTAGGATTTGAGCAGGTTTGAAGTTTAATGTATTTCTGTTGAGATTGATAAAAAGAAGACTGGGTTTTGAAGGCAATGGAAGTACATGCCTATTATAACCCAGAGAGCACAGAGCTTAAGTGACCTCTGCTATACAAAGGGACAGCATCACATCAAGATGGAAGTAATTGCTTTAAAACCAAGCCCCCAAACATTTAAGGTTTGCCATGCAGAGTATGTGGAAGCATGCAGAGTTCACCTTTTTGATGTTTGCAAAATGCTGTGCAAGGATAATATCCAGAGAAAGGATAAAAAGCATCACCAAGATGCTTAAAATAGCTCTGTGTATTATATACTTAATCATGAAAAACTGAGACAAAACGCATCATTGCTGAAGAGGATTGTGCAAACCCACAGATGCAAACTCTGAAACCAAACAGTGAGAGATGTCTTTACCTTAATAATGTCTCGCTGCATAGCATAGAGTTGGGATTTGGACCAGCATAAAGTATTTACAATTTGGAATGTTTTCCATCAATCTCCTTATGTAGGTGAGGGCAAAAAATAATGCTACTGAACAGCCAGAACTTTAAACAAGCCAGATGTACTTAATTCCATTTAATTCCTTTCAGCTGATCAGGGTTCTGTCCAGCCCAAATGACAATGATAGGGCCCCTACATTATATTTGTTTTCTAAAAAGGATTAGAAAAAGTCACTGCATTCGTGACTATCTTCTCCTAAGATAAACAAGCTTCAGAAGATAAATAGATATTTGTTTCACTTTTAGAAAACAAGGATAAGTGGAAAAATTAAAATATTAAGTACATAACTTCTAAGTTCTTAATTTCTCAGCTATATTTAATGTCAAAGCAAGAAAGGGTGTCATTATGGCTCATAAGCTGTTTCAGCTGTTTGAAAAACCTAATATTTTCTCTTCCTTCTATCTGGCTTAACATTTGCATCTGCCACTGACACTTCAGCATCAGTGAAATATAACTCCTTCTGCCCTTCCAGATGGCCGGGCATACGTTTGGATTTTCTTACTCTGGCCATCAATGGCAGTATCCCAAGTTAAAGTTGGTGTGGACTTTCCATAAAAAACCTAGAATGAGTCATGACTAGCATCAACATGCTGGCATTAAAATACTCAACATGCATCACTTAGTAACAGTAAACTATCAAACAGAAAAAACAGCAACATTTAATCCTATGGAATATGCACTGAGAAATACCCCTTGGAGGTTTCACATCTATTCAGGAAAGGGATTACCCATATCATGGTTAACAGAGAGTACTGATCCAGCATACATCTGTAGCAGCAAGTGGGTGGCAACAGCTCCCACTAAACTTCTGCAATTCCATATATGCATGGATGAAGAAACCAGTGAGCATTCATAATGCCTAGTGACAGGAGCTTCCTCTACAAGATGTTTTATATGCTTATGTGGTCAAAGTACATAGAGAGTCACCCACAGTGTATATTTATCAATTAAGCAGAGCTGTTTTGTAGTTTTAAAATAAAAATCTGAAGAGGTAAAAGAAGAGAGGAAAAATAGAAGCAAAGAATAAAACATCAAGTATCCTTGTGTGTTGGAAAGATAAAACAATGGCATTGAAATCAGAGAATCAATTCTGCTATTTTAAAGCACATTGATTCAGTCAGGGAAGTTATGGCAAAGATCCAAGCAGACAAGAAAAGCGACTGAGGCGCTGTTGTTCTCTTCTGGCTGGAGCCTGGAGGGAAATAATTTTTCGCTGGGGGAATTCTAAGACTTTGGCAATACAGCAGCATCAATAAAGACTGAGTGG
Source organism: Geospiza fortis (assembly GCF_000277835.1). Taxonomy (NCBI): domain Eukaryota; kingdom Metazoa; phylum Chordata; class Aves; order Passeriformes; family Thraupidae; genus Geospiza; species Geospiza fortis. Next base: position 787,513 of record NW_005054418.1, on the reverse strand, counting down.
TCTGAAGTAAGAAATTAAGACTGCAACCTTGCAGCTAATTCAGAGCATTTTTATCAATTACCAGGCTATAATTAGCCTGTGAGATAGTGATGATTAAAACTGCAGCACCAACTCTTAAATCATGAACTGATCCTTTCCAACATATTTTCCTTGCATAACAGCTGTTGTAAGGGATTTGCACAATGCATGAATTTAAGCCATTTGTTTTTACTGATTGCTCAAATATTTACAGCAGGATCTGTCAGCTTCTTCCCTTCAGATACAGTCATGGAGTTTTCACTGCTTTGTGTGCTATTTGGATATACAACAACAGGAAAGTGAGTGCATGTGTTAACAGCTGTTAGAGGCATATGGCATTTTCAAAGCTGGTGCAAATATTTACACGCATGTGGATGGATGTATGCAGATCTTCAGTTGTCAGCAGTCATTGCTATAGCCTATTTTTTGTTGTGCAGAGCTTGTGGAAAAAGACAGTTTACAGTACACTTAAGTCAACAGAAGAAAATAAAAGCACTCACTTGTCTTTCCTTTATAGAATTGTGTACATTACTCAGGAATGTAGTATACCACGAATGCTGATATATTGATTTCCTAGAAAATACATTCAAGACCGCAGGTTTGAAAGACACAAAATATTAGAAAAATATTAATGCAAAAATAAACTGAAGCTGAAGCAGTGCTTATGAATTAGATCAGTAAAACAATTTTAAAGCAAGCCCATAGTAACTATTAATAGTAACAACCATATTTACATTGAAATTCTTACTAATGTCTATTTCAATAACTTTTTCAACTTGATACCATTTAAAGAAAAATTGGATTACTTGTTCATCTTCCTTTTGATGTACCACTGGGATAATTAGCCATGCATGAAGTTTAATAAGCCTTGCTAATTTTCTGTCAAGTCAAGGGGCTATTGGTTTTACCCATTTTCCATATTTGGCTCAAATTTTAAATAGCTTCATTTGTGAAACTGAAAAGTGTGTCTTTCATTAAAATGGAATGCTAGGCTTTACTCTAAGCAAAACAAAACTTGTCCTAAATTAACAACTGTTTCATGACGCAAGTGCAACCAGCCTTCAGATTATATTATAGAGTTTTTCTGAGGCTTACTTAGAAATTGCATCCATTGTCCATGTCTCTAAAACAAAATACCTCTGTTAAAAAAATATAGTATTTTTATGGTCAGAAAGATGATAATATAAACTCAGACAGTTTATTTGGGCTTTGGCATTATCCATGACACCAGCTGTGATATGATTAGATATGTTTATCAGTTGTTAGATGTATTCACAGGTCCCAGTGCAGACCTGATTTACTCTATTGCTGTTTTGAGAAGACAGTGTTTCAGTCCTAACTGGGATTGTCAGTACAGGGCCCTTAGGTACAAATGGTCCAACAAAAGGGGACTCTTAATCATAAATACAATGTTGGTCTTTTTAACACAGAGAGCAGACTAGAAACTATATTCTACTATAACCTTTCTGTTAACTACACTACAGAAAGCAGTCCTGGATATTTCATCTCCAAGATGGGGAAGTAAAAACAGGAGGAGACCTATTTTCCACTGAAACTTTAAAAGGTAGCTCCTTGAGCAAAAGCTTTCACATTAGTGCTTTCTTTGAAAAAAAAAAATCATTTTCTACAAGAAAAATGCATTAAGACATTTTGTTAGATGATTTGACTGTAAATGAAAAATACCTGCATGTAAATTGGTATTTTCAAAGTAAAAATTTGCAGTGAAAATTTCCTGAGTGCTCATTTCAATTACTTTTATTGGGTTTAAATGGAATTTAAATATGTCAGCTTACATCTACTGTTTTACTATTACTTTTATTTTTGCTTTGACAAATTGTAGCCAACTGGATATTTACAATATCCATGACCTCAAAGTGAGCCAAATTTTGCCTTCTTTTAATTGTTGAATGTTTTACTGGATTTTAGAAATAAGTGAAAATGTCATCATTTTCACTGAAAATGGGGTTTTTTTTGGTGGTTCGTTTGTTTTAAGCTTCTCATTATGGGAGCTGTTCCCAGATGTGCTACTTTCAAATATTTTAGCAAAGAAAAAACTTTTTTCAATTACATTACTGCTCATTCATATGGAAAGACTAGAACTCATGTGAGTAGTTCTAACAACTTTCTCCACAAAAAGAGTCAACACTTTTCCAGTGTACTTTATCTGTGATAATGATTACTCATCTGACTCCAGAAATTCAAAATAGTGTTTAAATTCAAAGTCTCTTCATTAATTCTCCGCATTTACCTACTTGTGGGCTATACAGGTGAAGGTTGTAAATTGCAGTCCTGAATTTCATTTGTGTCTAAATAGCTCTTTTGGGGTTTTGGTCTTGGAGGGTTTTTTTCTTTTTCTTTTTGCCTTTTTTTATTTTCTTATGGAAATGATATTTGCTCTCAAGTACACCCTCTGCTACAGTACTATTCTCACAAGGGCATAGACAGAGTAGATCAACAATTAGAAACAAGAATTATAATTGCAGTTTTCTTTTAAAAAATAATCTACCTCACTAGTATTTTCCTCATATATTATCATAACTTCTGTGAAGGAAACACTTTCCTTCTTTCCTGCTCTTTGCTTCTGTAACGTTCTGTGTGTTTTTCATCTTTTCTGTCCATTTGTTTTCATTTTCTGGTATATTATATTTTGAAGGTAGAGAAGGACAGAGTCCTTGAGCCAATTAAAAGTCTTGCTTCTTTAAGATATGTTACTATACTGCATGTCTTCTATGCAGAGTTGTCTAGATTTCTTATTTTTAAGTGCAAGTAGGGCACAACCTATAAACAGGACTGGTTTCATACAAAGCTTCCTTTTGAAAGATATATTTGACAATATGATGGACAGACTATTTTTTTTTCTTGCTTCTTTTTCCCCAGATAAAAAAAAAACAACAACTAGTTCAGGTCGATACATCAATTACAATATCCCTTAACACCATAGAGTTAGGTTATTTTTTTTTTCAGCAATGAATAAACATCATGGTGTCTGCAGTTCCTAATGTCATAGAAACAATTATACAATATGCATACAGAATATGAATTCTTGAAAACTGTTTTACTCAAAAGGTTGTCACTTTTACTGTGAAAGGATGAAAAATAAAAGACATCTGGACACATATTATCACCTACTGAGTATAGCTGGTGATGATATTTATTGCAGTAAGAGCAGAACTAGGTCTTTAATATTCACTACTGAAATTCTTAGATAATGATCACCTCTATGAAAAGCTTTGCTTCATGACAGACATCTGCAGTTACTTTTGATGACTTATTTGTAAATCTTTTATAGCCAGATCATAATTTCATAAACCCATGCATAATATAATATCCTATTTTCAAGAAAGTGTTTTAAGAAACCAAATTCACTATTCTTTTCTGGTTCCTAAGTTGATCAGTAGTGACACGCTGAATACATTCTAACTAAGAAAAACTTTTAAAAGAATACTATATTTTGTGTAGTCTATTAGTCCCTAGAGAACAGTTAAGACACTTGATACAACATAAATAACCTCTATTACAATTTCCAGCCTGCTTAAATTCCAAAGAACTAAATCCTCATGCTCCCCCAATTCCCTTTGGAATATCAAGAACTCTTAATCAAAAGGTCTATATGCTTCAAAGAAAGGAATTAAAGTAGCTGGCATGTGCTGTGTGATGTAGCCACATCAACGTGGATAGGCTAAATGGTTGTCCCAGCCATGGGCCCTTGCTTCTCCAAGCATTCTTTCACAGGTGTAAGTGAGCCCTTTCCTTTTCCTAAGGGTTTACACTTGTTCTCTGCTTTTGACAACTGCTCATCTGTGCTCGTGAAATGGCAGTGACACAAAGGGAGCTACCTATTTCATATTCATAATTCATACTACAGCTGAATTGCTTTAAGGGGAAATATTAATAATCCTAGGTATTAGTAGGCCTCTGTGGAACAGCACTATTTCTTGGGAGCTGTAGATTCCAGAAAGAGAGATATTGACTTAAATGCAAATTCATACCTATCAAAAGACATAGAACACTCTTTAAAACTATGCATTGAGAGAAAAGACTTTTTTTTTAGTCCAGAATACAGCTCACTAAGAAACAAGCTAGCATTCATTCTATGAAGCCTCAAATAATGGTCCTTTTATTTTGTAGCTTTCCTTGTCTTTGTTTTGAGTTTCACCCAAAGAAAAATTAGTAAATAAAAAGTTTTTTGATGATTCCAACGATTATGTGTATATATATATATATATACAGATATATAATTATTGAAATTCTGCAGCAAAGATGGGTGAGAGAAACACAGTTAACTTTTTGAAGTCATTTGTGAATACTGAAGAATATATTTCTTCTTTCCTTGGGTGTCACTAAGCATCACCTTCACTATAAAGAGAATAGTTGTCTGAATTGCTAACAATAAAGCAGACTCATTCAGGATATTTTATGATTATTTTCAGACATTATCCCACTCACATTCTCTTGCTTAAATCAGTTGTTCTGGTTTTCACCTCTACCTATGTATTAACACACCTGATTTTGCATATGCTATTGTGAATAATAAAATACTTTAAAAATTGTACAGGAATGACATTTTTTTTATTTGACTAGTTTTGAAAGTGTAAACTTGCAAATGAACCAGTGGAAAACTCTCTTCTCTTTCCTTGTGTTTCTTTTGTCAGATTTTCAAAAGTCTTTCACTTCTGCTTTTGAAAGGAAGTCTGTCAGTAAGCAACGTAGAGATCCATGGACACTTTCCAAAATTTTCCTTCCTCTAATGATGACAGCAAATGAAGGAAACTTGTGTGATGTTTTGAAATGGCAGAGTCTTGGATACATAATTAACTTGTGCCCAAAGGGAGACAAAAAGACTTCCTGTTGAAAAATTGTTTGAGCAGTATACCGTTGAGATTATTAATAAAATTTTGAGTATCTTCTAATAATCCAAATTTACATTAATTTCAGGATAATTTAAGTATGGAGGTCTCAACCTATGCAGGGATTTGTTTTCACTCTTTCATACTAAACTTGTGTGCCGCTAGATCAGCTGAAAATACATAGTTAATAGTCATCTGACATCAGAACATAAACTTTTGTTCTATCGGCACAGCATACTATCCATTGCAGATGTGACATTTAGATTCTACTATGTGTAATGTGGGAAGATGAAAAAGTGGCACTTGAATCCAGCTTGGCTGGACATATTGCCCAAAATTAGTCAATTAATCAAACCATTCATACCCTGTACTAAGCTGCACTGTTGGTGTACCTGCCTTCTGTCTCCTCTTTCTCCGGACCAAACCTCCATGGACTCACCTGGACTTGGCCATGTTGACTCCCCTTGCATTGTTGAGGGGTGTAGATGGACCCTATGACCAGCCCCTGGCTCTGCCTCATGTGCTTTGACCCTATAGAACCCTACATAGCTCTGTCCTGTTGGGACACTGCTGAGATCACAACTTTGCAACTGGGAGTTACAACAGATTCAGTTTATTTGAGTCCACCTTGATTAAACCAAGCAAGATCCTGGTTAAATAGAACATGCTGCTAAATATGTTGCTGTCTTTAACATCCTTAGAGGTACTCTGTAATACCAGCCATAAACTTTTCAGTTTCACAATGATTAAATTAATATTAAGTCTTGTCTTTGTTTTCTTCCAGATTTAAGATGAGCATTTGGGGAGAAGAGTCAACATTGAATGATAATGACAACACTTAAAATTTTTATGTCCAATCCAGGACAGCTGAAAGGAATAAAAAAGGAGGCCTGGAAACAAACTCATAAATATTATAATCCAATCCTCCAAGTTATACATTTCTTCTAGAAATTTTCAGGTTTGATTGGTTTCAAATGGTTTAGAATGACAAGAGACCATGGACACAGCACAAGGAAAAAGAATTGAATTTAAAACATGAAATGTGGCAAAACATTTTTTACTAATATTAGATAAATCAAAGAATGGCACTAGGAATATACTGAAATGAACTACAGAGAACTAGCAGATACTGAAGTGCAGTTTGATTTTCCTTTGGTAAATCAAAGTCAGACACTACTTTCCTTTTCTACATTATTCTTCTCCTAACTAAGTGATGAAGGTGAGAACAGAAACCTTCAATGCAGTGTTGAACATTGTAAGCTTGTTTTCACCATTTTCTATATTTAGGTATCTTGATCTACTTTAATCCAGAAGTTATATAAAATGCATATACACTAATTTGTTATTTCATGCAGTTCTAGACTGAAGTTTTTAGCTCAGTAAAACAGCAAAACATCTCTTGTATCTTGAAACCCCAATTAATAACTTATTTTGGTTTTTTAACTTCACCAAAAGTATAAGACAGAAAAGAAATGGGAATTTATCAGAGGACACCATTTTAGGAGGAATATATATTTTGTTTTAGTCACATGGGAAAGGTATTAGTATTAATAAGAAAGTGTGTAAGAATAATGTTATTGGAAATATGATCATGGTAAGTAATACATGCAGAAGATTACAAATAAATTAACATAAAATAAAAATAAATGGTGTAGTTGAGTGCCTGTAAAAGTATTGCACTTCTCACTGACATGTCTAGAACTGACTAGAGAATGGTATTAGTTTCACCAATCACAGGATATAAATATTAGGCTACGGTTCGTTCTAGTCTCCTTAGAAATAGTTAACAAATTAACTGAATCCACTTACCCTATTCGTAGTAATGCAGCTGTATTTTAGATACAATAAAAGATGTGTTTTACCCTGGAGGAGTGTTCTTCTGGCATTCCCCTGAACTTGCTGAGATTCTTATTTGCAAGAGTAAAAAGGCTATCACTTCTAACACAACATCTGAAGCTAGGTTAAATTTTAGTTATAATACTGGCCATCTATTTAACATTTAGTTAATTAATTAATGAAGTAATTAATTCATTACTTAACAAAGTGTTAACACATTAAACCTTGAAGTTTTATTAAAAAAAAACAAATTTCATTGCAAAATTGAGGAGCAGTGGCTTCCTTCCTTCCTTTTTTTTTTTTTTCTTTTCTATCTGATATCCAGTATCTGGCATATTTGCATATTTTCTGATTCAGATTTTCAGCCATGTTCTTTAAAAGCAAGCTGGACACTCATTTTCAAAATATTTTCTTTTTTTCTCCTCAGAAAATCATTCATTGAACTCCTTTGTTTCTCTGTCCTTCTGAGGAGCAGTGGCTTCCTTCCTTCCTTCCTCCCCACTCACACAGAAAGAAATAAATAAACTCAGTCTTGAAAAAACAAAATGGAAATTACTTCTTTTATGCAGCTTTATTTACTGGCACACAAAAGGCATTTGTAAAAAAGGTATTCATGTGTCTTTTTCATTATCAAAAAAACATAGAAAGATTGAGATAGCAGTGGTCTATTTGTTTGTGTTTTTTTCTATACATATTAAAAAATATCAGAGGAAATAATTGTCATAGGAAAATATGATGACAACAAACAATTCATATACTGTCTTCTTTTTCTTGATCAAAACAAGAAAATAGTAACATTACCTTTATTTCTGGATGATTCTTTTCTTTTGTAGAACCTGCTGGATGTAATTGAGGAGTTTTGGATGGAAAAATTTGGCAGCCCTTTTGTAGGTAATTTTTCTTGTGCTGTTAGGCAAAAAAAAAGAGGGAAATTCTCAGAAGAGTTACATGTGTACTTTGTGAGTTTGTAAAGTTTTGAAGAGTAGAAAGAGGAAACAGTCTATCTACCTACCTTCTCAGTTAAATTTTATTGAATTTAAATTAGACGTAAGTGAAATAGTACAATGTTATCCCAGCTTCCAGTTATCACCATAATCACACCACTGCATAACGACATAGAGATCTAATATATTTCTCAAATAAGCCCAAACAGACTTACTTTTGAAGCTCCTGCTGCAAAACAATTTCTTAATTCTAGTGCTTTTCAGTCCTCACAGTTGACCTAAATCAGTGCATAAGGTTTATATTTCAGTCTTATCTACTGGGGGTTGTACCATTCAGCTTCAACCCATGGAATGTGAATACCCCTCCTATTATGACCATTTACTTAATTTTTACCATTATATGTATTAGAAACAAAAGTGTTATGTAATCCAGTAGAAGTTTTAGAGCTACATTTTAGTGACTGAAAAATTCAGAAGCAAAAATTAGTTATGTATTTACAGGCAACTATCCTGTTGCCTCCTTCTGTTCTACTCTCCCTGGTCATACGATGACCCTTAAAGGTCCTTCCCAATACAAATCGTTCTATGACTTTATTGTTTCAGATACCAATCTTAGAATAAATCCTGTCCTTTAAAGGCTTATTTGTTTCCGTGTAAAACATTGGAAACCAATAATGAATATCTCAGCTGAAGATATATATATATATATTAGATTAGATGAGTTCTGTCTGTGATGTTATACATCATTAGCTCCCTCTTAATGACTTGAATTTTTTATTAGAGCTTGACAATTTTGCCTCAATGTGTTATAAAGGGCCTTATAGTATATACATATATGCACAACTTAAATGGTTGTGACTGATTTGTTTACTTTTTTATAATTTAAAACCAAGTTGTGGAGTGTCATCTAATTAATTTCACATGAGATACAATTAAATTGAAATAAATCTGCTCTGACGCTTCCTTTTAATTTTCTTCAAATATACATTTTATCTTTCCCCACACAACAAAATATCACTCATTAACCCTTAATTAGCTTCTTTAAAACATTAATGAAGATAAGAAAAAAAATACTACACTTTGACTAGATGAGTAAGATTTTATTTCACTGGAGAGTGAAACAGGAAAAAAAATTATCATTCTATTCAGAAAGAAAGAAAGAAAGAAATAATTTGACTAATGATGTGGAAACAATTACAAATTCACATAAATAGACAGTCTGAATAGACCATCAAAGTGGAAAATGTGGGGAAAATTGAGTATAATGAAGCCATAGCTTCCAAACCACTACAAAGCATCACTTGTCAAAATTTTTTAAATGTTGAAATTTGAATGTAACTTGCATTTGACTTTTCAAGAGACTGTGGAATGCAAGTTATCCAGCCAAGGCATCAATGACTACATTACCTCAATATATTAACTACAGACTATGTATCACTGACAATACTGGTAGTTTCAGTACAATGTCTTTGTTTTCAAGGGGTGGATAAAAAGACTGCTATAAGGCATTAAACTATTAACAAGATCTTCTTTTCATAAGCCTGTCTTTAATTATAAGCAATCATTATAATATGCTTTCCTTGACTAATTCTTTAAGTAAGAAAGACTCAATAATAAGATGATGGTTTTATCCAGAAGCCTACAATGAAACAAAGTGGTGCATATTTGCTCCTGAGCTTCTCACACCATATGATGAATAGCAGCAATTATAGAAAAGAACAATATTAGTTTTACAGTTATTGTTATTATCTTAAAGTACCAAGAATAAAATCCCATATTTCCCTAGATAGTCCAATCACCACCAAAATATGTGACAGAGGAACATTTTATAATCTCTGTATTTCACACTGGCTGCACAACTAGAAATTGGCAGAGCGAAGTCATTTATATCTCCTTATTACCAGCTTGCAGAAGGCTTTGAGAATATGGGGCTTGTGATGGATATTTCTATAGCAGATGTTGTTTTATTCTATTTTACCATAGTACATCTACTTCAGATTGGTTCCACTACAGTTTATTAAAGTAGCAGAAAGAGGTCAACACTAGGAGAACATGACACACAACTTGCTTACTCTTGTTTGTAGAAGGAAACATATTTATATACAAATCAAGACTATTTAGACAGAGTCAGAGTTCCTTCATTTACAAATTTAGGTCTTGTTGTGCTGTGTAATTAATTTAAACTGATGCAAAACTTGCTTAAATATGAAGCAATTATCTAAATGGCATATTTCTGTTGTAAATTAGATTTCTACTAAGTATATTGCACGATATTTTCTCAGAGGGTAAAATGTACCTAAATACAAAAAGTCCAATTGCATTAGGGAATTAAATTAAACTAAAATACCGTAAAGTACTTTTGATAGTTCTTCCAGCAGGGTGAACTATGCTCAAAGCAAACAGGTTTAACTGAATGGACCTTGTATGCTTCTGTGTTGTTTTTTAGGGTAGTTGAATTATAATAATGATATTCATTGAACTGGACTTCTAGATTCAAAATAACCCACATACTTACAAGCATGTTCTTATGAGCAAAGGGTTTTTAGAATATTAATTCAGTCTAAATCACATTCTGTAGCACATCCGTCAGCATAGAAACAGCCAATAGGATTTTTTTTTTTGCAAGGAATGAAATTGAATTTGTTAACATTTCCACACATTTATCAGCTCAAAATTAACATGAATTTTTTAGACTATGCACTGTTACAGCACAGAAGACCAATAGCCTTCTGTAAGAGACTGATGTGGTCATTGGCATTAACATTACCTTGGGTGGACCTTTGTCCACTGTAGCAAACTGCAAAGAAGCAGCTGCTCCTCTGCAACAACCAAGTCCACCCCTTCCCAAATATGCCTAACTGGAATGGGGATTGTGATAGGAACTTGAGATAAGAAAAAGGTGGTACTGTTGTTATCCCAGTTATCCCAGGTCTGGGGAGAAGAACATATCCACGATTGATACTGGAAGAGAGACTGGAATGCTAATGGCTCCAACACAGGACAAGCACACCTGACACTTCAGGCTCCTTCTGGGGTTGAACAAGACAAGGAAAGAGGCAAATCATTGAAGGAGGTGGGTACCATCTCTTTATCCCTACTCAAGTGACTCAGTGGTGACAACTCTCCTTTGGGGAAGTACCAGTACTGTGACACCTGGTAACCTCAAAGTATCTATCCCTGCTGATGGGCCATGATGGGACATAAATGACTCACCTGTGCTGACTTAATAGGCAGCTGCAATGTCTTAGAAGTGTTAAAGACTCCTGAAATGTCCCATGATCCACAGCATTGTATCATTCAGTGTGAAACTCCTGGTCCCATGCTAGCTACCTGAGATTTTTCACTTGAACCTGAGCATATATAACTTGTGAAATTTTTCTGTTTCATAGGCTTCCCTCACTCCCGATGGATCAAGATAGTGACCATCACTTTGACCAACAAAAATCAAAATTGCAAATCCCTTGTTGAGGGATCCAAGGGGTGGTGACTATCTACTGTTAAGTAAAAATATGTATTATTGACTTTGACATATGGTATTGTTTGCACCTCAATTCAAGCAGAGGCATCTCTATAAGAATTTTAATAATGGGATCTTAACAAAGTCTCAGGGAGAATATAACCTGTATAAATATCTGGTGGGAGGTAGAAAAGAAGATCCACTTGATGCTCCACAGTTGTGCCCACTGAGAGGACAGTGGTAATGGGCCCAGTTTGTAATACAGGAAAATCCACTTAATTCAAACAAAACTTTTTCCTTTCCTTTCCTCTTTCCTCTTTCCTCTTTTCTCTCTCTGAAAGTGGTCAAGCAGGTGTGCCAGATCTCGAAGATATCTGAAACCTGACTAGACATTGTCATTTTCCTTTCCTGAGTGATCTCTTCTAGCTGACTCTCTTGTGAGCAGGGCAGTTGGATTAGATGATTCCCAGAGATCCCTTCCAACAACAACCATTACTTGGGATTCTGTGATTTCTGAATTGACTTTAGCAGTGGCAATTTAGGGGAGCTGAAACCTAAATGGCATGAGGCCCTGTCTGCAGCATCCATTTTTAAGAGGTTCCTCCAAGTCCTTAATTCTACATTTATATATTTGAACAAATTGAAGCACTTGAAACATATACTCACCACTGCTTAATACAATTTAAGCAAATGCCATAAGGATGTTATAGTTGGAAAGCGTTACAGGTTGTCTCAGATTATTCAGCATCCACATAATTTTAGCAGATTGGATCTGAACAATGTAAATCCAGCATTTACTGTCTACTTAATTCATGTTGGTTAGCATTAGTTTACACACAGCCTGAACTACAAATTTGGTAGTAAGCTATAACGAGTATTTTCACTTTTTCTTTTTTTTTTTGAAAATATTTCTGTGACCCAAGTTCATGCATTTGAAATAAAAATAAAGAATCATAACTGATTGGTTTCTTTTAAAAAATTGCATTATGTGTAACAACTATTCTAAACAAATAGCAGTTTCAATCAAGTAATTTTCTGGTTTTGTTATTAAATGGGTTACAGAGGCGTTACTTGAGCAGGCTTCATGTTTTTCAGCACCTTTGGTAAAAATACTGGTTAGAAACCTAGAGACTGGACATCCTGCAAGGTTCTCTTTCTGGCCTGTGAAGTAATAATGAGCTCACAGTTACATTTCCCCTGTGCTTCCCACCTCCCTGCTCACAACACATTTTGGTCAAGGCTTGCTAAAGCATTGATTTTTTTTTTTATAAACTTATTGTGCAGTAAAAGAGATTCACAGGGTAATCTCCTTTTCTATAGAGTGGCAATTAAACAAAACACAAAAGTCTTCAAATACTTTTGTTACCTTGAATACAATGGCTTTTGTCTTTTCAGAGGGTGAAAAATATATTGACCTTTTTTTGTCTTCTCATTCTCTGTTGTCTTTAAATCACATTGTACCTTGCAAATAATAAAGCCCACTCTATTTGGGGAGCATTAGTCCTGTTATAGCTGCTTTCTAATTGTTATTCCATTTTGAAGACATGTACATTCATATGCCAGCATGTCTTAGCTGCAAATACATTTCTTGTATTTTTACTCGGTATAATTGATTAAACTTGTCAGTTTACCCACAGTGTTTACTACTAAATTGGGCTATAAATTGATGTCACAACTTAGATAACTTACGTCCTATTTTTAGAACTTAGATAACTTAAGGTCCTACTTTTGTTTACTTGGTTTATTGTGTGTCTAAGATATTATCATTAAAAGATTCAAGGTATGAGTTAAGAAGAATAAAAAATAATGGTGTTAGCACTTTTTTTAGTTCTGAGGGTTTTTTTAAGCTCATATCTTCACACTTGATCCCTAAAGAACACTGTTCAGAATCATTAACAGCAAATATATGTTTACAGCTAGTTTAAATAAATTCCTAAATATGTCCACAAGGCAAAAATGGATTTCTGTTTATCACTGAGTTTGCACTTTTCCTTTATTCTTGATAGTCACAGGTGTAAGGTTTAAACTACATTATCATCTGTTCTGTAACTGCCTAATGCAAACCTCAGAGATATCAACATAAATATAGTAGGAAAATTTGATGGGAAAACAAAATTTCCTTTCAGGAAAGAAACTAAATCTTGCAAAACAGAAAAGTAGGACTTAGAAACATTCTGGAATGGAGATACGATCAAATGAAATGCAACTGAAGGAAAAAAAAGGAAAATTGGGACATTTAGTGACTATAAGAAAATTGTTTGGGAAGAAATGAAGTGCAGTGCAAAGGATCAAAACATGCCAAAACTAACCCCACAGATGCTGCAAAATCAGGGGAAAAAATCAAGGAGGAAGACACAACTTTGAGGGGAAGAAATGAGTGACATGGCATGGATACTGAAGGAAAAAATAAAAATTGTAGCCAAAGTGAAAGCCATCAAAAGGCACAAGGTGCCATCAAAAGGCACAAGGTGCCATCAAAGTGCAGGGACATGGACCAAGGCTTGTGCAATTGATCCCCATTGAAATCGCAATTAGGATTTTGGAAAGTCTTCACAAAGATCCTAAGGTTTATAAAAAACTTATGCTACTACATTTCTAGTACTTTTGGAAATCTGCAGTGGCATTCAAATCAGGGTCAGCTTTGAGGTTAGATCAGATTTGAAAAGGTCCAGTCACATTTTAGTACCTCTGCAACAGCTTTGATGTACCTCTTCCAGGGCTTCATAACCCTCATGGATTTTTTCCCCCCATTTTTCTCTGCCTTAAAAATCTTTCTTGTAAGTTGCGCCAAATGTCTCTTTCGTTGTATAATACAATCAAGAGTCCAGCTGCATTTTCTTTAAAAATTCACCACAGATAATGGAAGAAAGCAATCAGAGTCTCTCTTGGCCTTTTTTTCTTCAGGGTGGACAGACTCAGTTCTCCCAATACACCATGTATATTCCGTAGCATATGTATTGCAGCAGCCATAAAAATTAATATTTATCTCACAACATTTTTCTTTTATTTCTAATAGTTAAAAAAGAACACAATCTATTGCTGATTAACTTATTAATACTCAGGTTAAATGTAGTTAGTATTGGGACAGAATAATGTTTCTTATTAGAAGTTTGTGGCTGATTACTGTGCACAGACTTGCCACCATTTTTTATGCAAAGCTCTCATTACTTCCAGCAGGAGTTTTGCAAGCAAATATAATCTATGATCTAATGAAATGGTCAAGTTTATTCAGGTTATGCATTCCCTGTTTTTTGTTGGGGTTACGAACCAGTGTTAACATAAAAGAACAAAGAAAACCAAGTCTCTGTGAAGAAAACAGTTCAAACCCAGCAAGGTTTAAAATATATCCCAAAACTTGACTAAAACCAAATGAGGTTAGATGTTGGTGCCAAAAAAAAAACTTGATATGTTTTATTTAATATTAAAGGAGGTGATAGGAAAGAAGGAGACAAGAAAGATATAAAGAAATGGAAAAAGTGCTCATGGTGGTGGGGGGGACAGGGGAAGAATAACAGGGGTAAGGTGGAAGCATACCTTTCATCTGAGGGTCACAAGGATGTCTCGTTGCTCCCCTCCATCTTGGTGGTGAGAATCCCCCACTGCCATTGCCACACCAAAGGGGAGAATTCCGTGGATTAATATACAACTGGGCCAGGTGGGAATGCCCATGTGTCTCCCTTGCAGGGGCCAGTTTGACATTGTCCCTTGGAACACTGAGGGGAAGTCTGTTGCATCATCTCCGGTGCTCTGATGCAGGGTCTGGGGACCCCTTCGGGGGTGCCCTTTGATGGGCTATGTCACCCTCTCTGCTGTGGATAAGCTTTTCCCTGGGTGAAGGGACCGCTTCAGCTTGGGCTCTTTTGCCCTGCAGAGGATGGGCATTCACTGCCTCGGGCCAGAGGCTTTTTTACCACATACCCAAAAAGTCTCTTCCTTCCCCCACTCTTTGGTGTGAGGGTCTGTGCAAGCCTGGCAGCTGATATCCCCGGAGGTGTGGTCACCATCCTGAAGGTACTAAGCTTGATCCCTCTGTGAATGGATTGTTCTTGCCCCAACCCAGACCTCAGTCATTTTAACGCCATCAATGAGTAGTGTAGGGCTTTGGTCAAGGCCCAATTCAGGGTGTGGTGGTCTTTATCTTCTGTTACATAGTTTTGCTATACCAGGCAAAATCCTTCATGAAGATGTTTAAGCCATAAATGATAAAATTTCTGTCTCTGACAGTTCGGTTGTTTGGGGTTTTTTTCTTTTTGTTTTGTGTTTTTTGAAATGAATGAATAAGATTTAAAGCATATATAATAAAATAAATACAGGCTGAAACAGTTTCGGGGTGGTGATTTTTAACAAAAAATAAAGATCAAAGATCATCAATCACTGTTTGGATTTATGATGGACAAACACAAAGAATATTTATTGTATAAAAACAATTGTCAAATACAGATACTGTATATAAATGTTTATTCTATAAGACAAATACTTATGATATGTATGTCTAAAGACCTGTACCTTTTGATTAAGCATATAAGTCTAAAAAATCACATTATTTGATTACCTCTATAATTTTAAATGGTTTTTTAAAATTTGTTAGCATATTGTGGTAATCAGTAACTTATATCTGAAATTTTTCTATTGCACAAAAATGGAATTTCAAGACATTTTTGAAGAAGCACTTTTGTGTGCAGGAGGGCATAAAATGAACCTTTAAGAAAGGTGAATTTAAGGCTTGCTGACTTAGATCTGTGCAGTGTAAAACCCTAAACACAATGATTCCAGTGTAATTATCAAGTACATAAATCTTTCTTAGAGACTGCAGGAGATATTAGCAAAACACTCAGGGGAAAAAAGTCAGAATTTGCTTTAAAAACTGTATTTCAAAGGAGTCCATTTCTAGCCTTTTAAACCATTTTTTTCTTGTATAGCCTGTAGATGGCAGTCTTGTACCAGCCATGAAATTTTAAGCATTACATCTACAAATACATAAGCACACAGAAAGAAATATAAAATATTAGTAAGGTGAAAAGGACACAGAGTTTGTGGGTTTTTTCATTTTATTTTCCACATAATGAGGTGGCAATTGTACAAAGTACAAAGTTTCTTTAAATCTGATTTAAATCTTTTTATGGTTCTACATTTTGTATATTTACAGAAATTAATTTTACCGTCACAATGACAATAACACAAATAATTATCTCTTAAATATAGCTGGTATCTGGTAGGAAATAAGTACCTCTGCAAGTGATGGATTACTGCCATGCTTCACTAGTCCGGATGAGTGTAGACAATTTCAGAATTGGATATCATGCTTATGAGTAACAGGGAATTTTTCTTAATATGTATTTCTAAAATTATGCTGTTAAGAAACCTTCCAGTTAGAAATATAAAAGCCCTAAACATCAAGAAAATTTTATTTGAATTAGTGTGTAGTACTCAGTTTTAATCTGTGAAAGAGTGACAAATTTGTGCATCAGAAAAAAAAACACATGCACACACATACAGACACAAATAAAAACCTGACTGCAAAACAAGTGAACAAACCAAAACAAAAAACCCCAAAAGTTTCAAAAGTCTTCTGGCAGCAATATCAGGAAAGCAGAATTACATGAAAGTATTTTCACATCTTACAGAGTAGAGAACCACCCAACACTTTCACAGATGTTTTGATAAGTAGTTATGCCATGACAGATATCATAGAATATGCTGAATAGAAAGAAGCCACAAAACTCATTGAGTCCAACTCCTGGCCTTTCACAGGACACACCAAGAGTCATATCATATGCGCAAGAGCATTGTCCAAATGCTTCTTGAACTCTGTCAGGCTGGTGCTCTGACCACTTCCATGGGGAGCCTGTTCCAGTGCCCAGCCACCACCTGGGTGAAGAAGCTTTTCTTGATATCCAACATGAACCTCCCTTAACCCAGCTTCAGGCCATTCCCTCGGGTCCTTTCACTGGTCACACAGAAAAGATCAGTGTCTACTTCTCCTCTTCCCCTTATGAGGAAGTGTTCACTGTGATGAAGTCTCACCTCAGTTGTTTCCTCTCCAGGCTGAATAAACCTATGCTCCTCATACGGTTTTCCTTCAAGGCCCTTGAGGCTGAAGTGTTCTGCATTTAACCAACATGTCCACATTCTGTTCTTTGCTGATCCACCACATTTGAATCATTATTTTCACTGCCAAGATATAAACAGGGTGGTAACAGATGAATAAAAACTAATTTGGCTCTGCAAAACACAAAGATACCTGATATTCCTTTGCTTTCTATTTGAAGAAAGTAAATCTTAATTTCACTTTTTCATGAAGTTGACGTGGGAATACATATTTGTTGTTATTATAGTGCAAGAGTTTTATTGTCATTACATTGCAAGGGTTCCATACTGCTAGAGTTTCATACCTCCTTGATGTTTCTTGTAGGCAGCTCCTCTAGGCACTGACTCTTCCTTGTCTGTGCAGTAACCAACTGACTCCAGTTCCCCCTCCACCAACCAATCCACTCTTTTATAACACTTCTGATTGGCTACAGGTGTGGCCTGTTAAAATCAGGCCTGTTCCCAATCTCTAATAATTGGCTCAGCTGCAACTCTTTAGGGGGTAAGATTACTTTCTATACTGCCTTTATTTAATTATGTTTTATCCCCCTACAATTCCCCCTTTTTCTTTTAATTACAGAGTTGCAGCATTTCTAGAAGGACATGTTCAAATAAATTAACATTATGACACATTCATACATTTCATTCAGAACTAATAGTTATACAAATGTTCAGACAACATATTACAGTATAAATATATATATGTATTTCTGAGTGTTGGTTCAGTTTTGCAGCTTTTCTCAGTTTACAAAGTACTTATCTTCAAAGTCTTTTATAGTCATATTTAAAAAACATTAATAGCTGCAATTGATATATTTTACCAGTCAATAAACACATTGTACCAAATAATATAACTATTTTTTTTCCAGTTCTTACAGTTGCTTAGCAAATTCTCTCCTTCCTCTTTCAGTTTTGTTGCTTTTCCTCTTTCAGTTCTCTACCCAAATCACCATGGGATCACATTGCCTAATGTTTAAGTCTTCTTTCCTGAACCACCACAGGATCACATTGGTCGATACTTAAGTTCTTTTTCCATTCCTAAATCCACGGGGTCATATAGGCAAGTCCTTTATCCTGAATCCATGGGGTCATATAGTTTAGTATTTTCCCAAACCCACGGGGTCATACTTTATCTTAAATCACGTCAGGATCACCATTTGTTGTCATTATAGTACAAGAGTTGTCATTACATAGCAAAGGTTCCATATTGCTAGAGTTTTGTACCTCCTCAATGTTTCTTGTAGGCAGCTCCTCTAGGCACTGACTCTTCCTTATCCTTGGAGTAGCCAACTGACTCCAGTTCCCCTCAACCAACCAATCCACTCTTTTATAACACTCTTCTAATTGGCTACAGCTGTGGCCTGTTAAAATCAGGCCTGCTCCTAATCCTTAATATTTGGCTCAGCAGCAACTCTTTAGGGGGTAAGATTACTTTCTATATTACCTTAATTTACTTATGTTCTATCCCCCTACATATATTGGCTGATATAAATAACTTGTTAAAGGAGTTATCAAATAAATATATTGTATTGCTCATTTGGACTCTACTTTCTGTTGCCTTTCCTTATCCTAAGCTGAAAGTATCCCTAAATTATAAAATCACTGTCTGTGGATCAAGTTTCATTACAGAGTTTCTATAGATTTCCTTCCTCATCTCAGAAGTTAATTTCAGTCAAATTATGCCAATGTCCTTATTTGCCCTTATTTTGTCCTTATTTGTTGCATGTTGTCTTTTATGTAGTCACTGGTTACAACACAAAGTACTTAAAATATCTTGCAAATGAGGTTACCTGGTTTTGAAAGCTTTCTTGTATTCTACTACATCAAGATTTTCCTGACAGAACTTATTTTTATTTATTTTTCAAATCTAGACACATGAACTCCTTCCCTTTGTATATTTTCCTTATGTGCCATAGGATGTGGTAAGAAATCCCAATATACGATGATATTTGAAATGCTGTGTACATCCCCGCCTTACTCTGTGTCAACATTTGGCTTGATTATGTTTTGAACTTGAACCATTAGAAAAGGTACAGCATAGGAAATAGGGAACTGAGGCTGTAATATTATGAATTTAGTACTTTTATGTACAGAAGAGGAGCTAAATGCTGAATTTTAAAGCACAATTTGACTGAGAGAAATTTTGCACAGCATGCAGCATAAAAAGCAGTATTCCTGGATTACAGCAAAAAATAAAACCCAACCCAAAGGTACTTAAGGTAAAAGAAGGAAGTAATAGGAGGGGAAAACCTGTAACCTTAATCACTGCAACTTGTTACTGAATTTTGAGTTTTGGTAAAATCTTTTCATATCTCAAAATATATTATTACTCTCTCTTCACTGATCATTACAGATATTCCCCTTTTCTGTACAGCTGATCCCCCGACAGTGCTCCCACATTGCTAAAGGAATCAAAGTAGAATAAAAGCAATATTGATTTATTTAAAAAAATATTTTCACAAGATTAAAAAAAACCTTAAAACTTGGATTTTAGCCACTACAACATTTTGCTTGTTCAACACAAATATAAAGAAACAAAAGTGAAAACTTAAGTTATTTGAATCAGAGGAAGATCTAAATTTTCTCTCGTACTTAATCTAAAATATGCATCTTGTATCAAGTGAGAGTTCATGTCTCAGATTTCTTTCTGAGATCTTTAAACTCTTTCTTTTCCACTGTACATTCCACGAGAAAGTACATGAATTAGAAATGTTACAACTGAGAAGTTAAACAATCTCAATCATTCATAGTAGCAATGGTGTATTTCTTCCCATCAATCCCACAAATACTGAAATCTCCACCTAGTCTGTTTGAAGTAACAGGGTACAATTTGAATTCTGAGTGTAGCTACTATATGCAGCAAAAATGAATTTGACCTGAAGGCTTTCTTTTTCATCAATGACATAGATTTGCTCACTGCTATTCAAAAGGAAAGATAAGCACTAAATCAAATACAATCTATGTCAGCTTAAGAAATGACTGTCTTATAAATTAGATGGTGTTGGGCTAAGCTACCAAAAATATCTGAGTAACTAGAATAAAAAGAAGGGTTACTAAATCTGCTTATCTGTAATATGAACAATTTGGAGTTCAGCTCATTTCCTTCATTAAGGAAGATGTGTTCATTAGAGTCAGTAACACTGTAAACACAGAACTGGCTCTGATAAGGGACTCCTAAATCTGAAGGATAAAGTTTTAAGTCAAGTCAATAATTAAGATCTGGCATGGAAAAATTAAGAAAATTCAGATTAAAAGAGACATACAGTGCTTTGTGAAGAATGTCAGCAATTGACAATTTATCTTTGTTTGTTTGTTTTGGTTATATGGCAGTGAAATAGCTAATCTGATTCACACTAAATAAGTTTTACTAACAATATTATACCAAATGTTTCAGCAGTTCATTCAAATTTTATTATAAGGGGGTGTAGGAAGGCTATTTTGCCACACCCAGAACCTGGAAGCAATTTCTGACCAAATAAAATAAGAAAATTTTCTGCTAAGACAAAAGAAGTTTAATATTGTTATTTTTAGCAAATTAAACATGGAGTAGAGAGGATATGCTTTGGTTCTAGGTGAGACTAACCAAATAAACAATCAAAAGACACAGTAGACGAGAGTTACACTTGAAAAAGTATTATTGCAACCAGTTTTGTTTTTTCTTGTTGATTTGTTGGGTTTCTCTTACAAACTATCTTTTCTAATGCCATCAGGACTGTGAAACACAGAGCATACCACTTGTCAGTAAGAGACAAAGTGGTTATCATTCAGTGATTTGTTTACTGTGCTCCTATTGAATTTTTGCTGGATCTTAATAAAAAATAATTTTTCATAACTTACACAATTTGTGTGTCTCCAGAACTCTTAATGTGTGAGTTTTCTTGGCTTTCAGGTGTTCCATTTATTATCATTTAGACAGAGAATTTTATGAAGTAAAATCTGTTGTCATATTTGGTATATTATAAATGTCCACAATTTTAACAAATACATAGACACAGGTTCAGACTAGAAAACTCTTCTTATGAAACACTGTAAAATAGAAGTACATTGTGTAAGGTCATTTCAAAATTAGAAACTTGTTTGTACTGCTTGATCTAGGAAATCTTTTAAATTAAATAGACAGTGATTCATCATGAACCACAACTTTATCTCAAAGTAGTTCCATTATAAGGATAAAAGAAATATTTCATTTTACCAAAATGTTTACTATAACTTTCTTTTTCATTATTTCAGTTAAAGTATTATAAAAGTTTCTGACAAATATCTTGCCCATAATTCATTTGAGAACTTACATTCTTTACCAGAAAAAAAAATTCTTGCAACAATTAAACCTTCTAAAAAGTGATAGAGAAAAAAATCATTCAATGGAATTAGCCAGGATTTAAGAGAAACTGTTGCAAT
This sequence comes from Geospiza fortis, assembly GCF_000277835.1. Taxonomy (NCBI): domain Eukaryota; kingdom Metazoa; phylum Chordata; class Aves; order Passeriformes; family Thraupidae; genus Geospiza; species Geospiza fortis. The sequence continues at coordinate 765,926 of NW_005054418.1, read as the reverse complement.
TCCTTATTTCTATCACAAAAACTGGTTAAATGTTAGACTCAGTGGCAGTTATTAGATCAGCAGTGCTTCTAAGCCCAGCCATACCCCTGCTCCATGTAGGATGTTCTGTTGCCTGCAAAGCCCATTTTCTGGAGGTGAAAAACACTACCAGGGTGAAGGGCCCAGAGCTGGATGGCCTTGATCTGCATCTGACCTGGACAAATCAAGGCCTGGGATTTTGGAAAACACTGCTGCATATTCTCACTTCTCAAATGAAAGGCATCATTATTGACTTCATTTTCTATAAATAAATAATATTAGTTAGTACTTTATCAAAAGATTGTAAGGACAAATGTACTTTTGTTTAATGTGATTTTCTATTGAAAATACTAGCTATGTAAGTTGTAACAGGTAGATGCAATTCTACTGTATGGAGCTTATTATCTCCAGGTTAGCGTTGTGACTAATGACTTGTAGTAAATGACCTGTAGTAAAGACTGAAGCACAGAGACAAACTTACCTGCAAAAGACTCTTTGTTCAACTTTAAACCATAGACCTTTAAGAAAAGTGTCTCATACATGATTCCAGGATGTCCCTGGACATCCTAATAACCATTAGTATAAACAGTATTATGAGTTAGCTAGTTAAAATACCTATGTATCAGTAAGCATATTATTTCTTATTTCTACTCCTAGGCATGCATCTATAAATCCTGACAAAGCTGAGCTGCTCAACACTAAAGCCAAGTAATAAATGTAACTCAGTTAAAAAAGTAAATATGGTCAGACCACATTAACTTATGCATGAAGAGGTTCACAGTACTTGACATCAACTGTGGGAGGTCCAAATTAAAAAACTAAAACTCCAAAAATACCCTAGACAGAAGAATAAAATGAGTTTTGCATTAATGAATATAAAAATCGTTGTCTTAGGTTACAATGTAAGATGTACCCAAAAGTATGTATTTTATCACCATCTCCATAAGCTGTTAAAACCAGGTGGGGCAGTGCTCCTTATCTCCATGACTCATCCCTGACAGCTGCAGGGGATAGCTTCTGTTAATGGGCCACTGAGTCTCACTGCATGACTGATACAATTACGTCATCCCATTGTGAGGTGTTCCACCCAGGGGGAGGAACCAAACATTCCTACCTGGATATAATCTGAGATTTGGACCACAGTCTGCTTTAGCCACTGAATTCCCAGAGGAAGAGAGCTCCATTACCACCACTGGACCTTCAAAGGAAGACCACACCCTATTACAGGATCACTGCTTCAACAGAACCACATCTGTTGCTTCAAAGAGGACGAAATCCACCATTTAATCAGGCTGCTACCAACACCCTGACCAACAGGGTGGTAGGCTGTATTCTCACTGAGTGTTTCTGTATTACAGAGTTTAATTTAATTTTCCTACTAAATTGTATTTCTGACTTGGGATGTCCCACCTGTTTGCTTTCAAACTAGTACAACCTTCCTGTTGAAAGTGCATTCAGTTTAATATAGAAAAGGGTCACACAAAAAAATCCCAACAAAAAAAGTAATAATATATACAATTCCTACCAAAATATGTGTTGTCTAAATTTTGGCTAACGTGTACATTCAGGTATTACCGAATATAGTTGTGATTGCTAACATTTCATCAGGAAGAGAAAGACTCTGAACACCTGAGTGAACATAAATAGGACATCTCCTCCACAGCTGGAAAAAGAATGCTGAAAGAAGGCCTGAAGGCCTTAAACAAAAAATTTACAATTCTGGATTTCAGCCGCATAGAAGCTCTTAAAATTCTGGTATGCAGGATCTATGTCCCCATCCATTTCATATTACTTCTTTCGTAGACAACTACCCAGGTCTGAGATGTTGTTCACAGGTTTTGCAATGGTCAATAGTTTATTATTAATAATTCAACATGATAGTCAGGGAAACAGGTGTAAGGGATGCAGTGGAGCTTCCCTGTCAGTGCTTGGTCTTGCTCTCTGTATTGTCTTAGTTGAAAGCTGGGGCCTTGCTTTAGAGGGGATGCCCCAAACAGTTTCTCTCTCTGCACATTTAGCACTAGCACCCCAACTCTTGACTCATCCCATTCAGAAATTGTACAGGATTGTTTAGCCTCTCTGACAGAGTATAGAGCATTTCTCCTGATTTTGTCTGCAGAAGAAGACCTGAGTGGCCTGGCCATATGAACACAGAAGGGCTTGAGTTAGACAGTTACTTACCCATATTAAAACAAAATCTCCCTAACTGATGAAGGCAAAACTTTGTACCTCTAGTGGGCCATTTGACCCAATAAAATCCTGACTTACCTTGCAAAGGTCTGAGTTCACCTTTCACTGACCATTGGAAGAATCCTGAAGAGACTGTGTTGCTAACTGAGATATTTAAGTGTCTAAAGTTAGATGGTTGAACTCAAGTCCAAAAAATGAGTAGAGCCAGGAGTCAAAAGTATCTCTGCTCCAACACACCTCTGTAATCGCAACACCTTTCTAAAATAAAACATATCTGCTCATATTTACATAGCAGTTAAATTGATAGTAAGTATACCTGTGTTATGATGAAAATTACATATTTGCATATTAATTTACCAAATAAAACTGAGGTTTGTCCATCTAAATTAGAGAAAAGAAATAGCTAGCAATGATGAAAAGTGCATCTTTTATTAAAAAAACTTACCTCATAAATTCTGTTTATCTTAAAGCATTTGCATTTAGTTTATTGAACTTGGAAAATGAAGATCCAATTTTTTCCTGTACTGACTGTAATAATTTATGTTTGGTATTTTTTGCTGCATTTATTTTCCTCACAACAACTGGGCTTATGACAACTCACTTGTCACACTGCCGAATGATTATAATCAGCTGATAATTGAGGCTTTGTACTAGTTAGCCTTTGCAAATTCAATTTCTTTAGCTGGAATGGTATAATTAAAGCCAGATTTATAAATCAGTATTACACGCTAATTACCAATATCAGAAAATAATAGCCAAAATACTATCCTTAATAAACTGAATGTTAAACATTCACAGAATGCATAAATAAATTGCTCTGATTTTCCTCTCATCTCAATTTTTGAGAAAATACTTCTGCTATTCAATCACATAATTCCTACATTTGACCAAGTTGCATGTTTTTGTTTTATTTGTTATTGGTTATTATTATTAATTTGCAAATGCTGGGGTGCTTCTAGCATATTAAAAGGAGAGATATTCTAGAGGAAAAGCCAACAGTGCTGTTTAAAGACAAGAAAGTTCTCAGGTTGGTTGTTTCTGCTTTCTCACAGAAGATAAACACTGACATCTAATCTTGATTGTAATCACATTTTAATGACATTCATTATCCTTCCCAATCTTTCAGTTTATAATTCTCTAACCTTCTAGTGAATTTAAAGAGAGAGAGAGAAGGAAAGACGCTCACTTTGGATGTGTGGTAATTGGCAAAAGGAAGAGCCAATTATCACAGATTATTAACGCAGACATGCTACATCCGGTAGTGACCGAGTCTGTTTGTCTAGAAATCCCTATCAGACAAATAATTAAGTGTTGGCAGATGTGGATCTTGCCTCTCATGATTGCTTTTTCCTGATGTACAGGATTTGATAAAGACTTCCAGTTTAATTTCTGGGTGGTTGGGTTTTTTAAACAATATCTAAGAGGTTCAAAAGAATGTAGGCACAATACATGAAAAGACTACCTAGGAAAATTAGACATCTGTCAGTGTTTATCTTGATTTTCCCAATTGTACTGGCATAAGCTCTGTTAAAAGGATGTGGAAAGTAGAAACAATCTGTATTCTTATTGTGCACTTTCAGCCCTATAGAAAACCTGCTGGGATTGGCTGCAGATGGCCTCATCTCAGAAGAAGAATGTGCTTCCTAACAGTTGCTTGTTCTGTATGCATGATCAAGCAACAGTCAATGGTTTCTTGTGCCTCATTAGCTGTAGTGACAGGAAGAAGTATGATTCTCCAAAAATACCTGCCCTTCCTCCAAACTAAGGTAACTGTACAGAAACTCGAATCTTGTGTTTGGTTTTCTTTTAATAGAACAAATCAAGAAACAACAAGAATTGTAAAAATTATGTTCAAATTATTGACAAGAATTTCACATTAACTAAGTAAGTTTAAGCTTTCCATATGTACATCACAATTTTCTCTCATTAAATGAAAAGAAAGAATTATTTTGGTTTGGCAGAAGCTCTTTTTACTTTTTCAGTTACAAATGTACAACTCAAGTGTATAAAACATTTTGCTACTGCTGAAAATTCTCAAATCTTGGTGTATAACTCAGTGTGCATATAGATCAGGATTCCTTAAATACCTATTTTAATGTTTTGTGTTTTAAACTGCAGGGACAAAGGCAGGGATTTCTTGGATTTCTGTTACAACAGTAAGACCTGTGGAAGTGAAAAGGGGATTCAGCAGGAAAATTTAAATTTTTTTCCTGAGTTGTTTATGTTGTCCCAATCAAGTCACTCTTTCTCCCTGTAGGTTTGCTACCATTTCAACCATTTTTCTATTTTTGCTATACCTGCTAAGATTCATATCCTGAAGAATGTATTTAAAAACTGTGAGCTGCTGTGTACCTTGAGAGATCCTCTCTATTGAGTATAAATGAAGTCTTTTGACTCAGGCATGACAGCTATGCTAAATTCTGCCCAGGCAGTTTCAGTCCTTGTCCCTAAACCAATATTTCCCAGTTTAAACACTTCTTTCTCCTACATCTCCCAAAATGAAATATGAAAGTATGGTAATAAAATGACCATAAAAGTTACTGCAGTCTAATGCAGCACATTTTTTCATATTTGTGAAACATACACCTATTTCTAACCTTGAAAATTTCTGAGATAAAAGGCTTAAGGTACTGCAAGCTCAGTACTGCTTATCTAAGCTGTGATAGCTCCCCCTAGAAAACATACATCTCGTGACTAATGTATTTAGTTCACTGGGGAATTATCACAACAAATTAGGTCCCCTAAGTTCTTCTTATAAAAACTATAGGATGTATTTGAAGGCGTGGTCAGCAGGTCGAGGAAAGTGATCCTGCCCCTCTACTCAGCTCTTGTGAGACCCCACCTGCAAGTGCTGCATCCTGCCCTGGAGTCTTCAGCAAAGGAAGCATGTGGATTTGTTGCAGCAAGTCCAGAGAAGTGCCAGATCAAAGCTGATCTGAGGGCTGAAGCAACTCCTCTCTGGAGACAAGCTGAGAGAGCTGGGGTTGCTGGGCCCAGGGAGCATGCTTGCAACCTTCTAGTACTTAAAGGAAGCTTCTGGAAAAGATGAAGAACGACTTTTGATATGGACAGACAGTAATAGAACAAGCTAAAAGAGATGTATATTAGATGTTAGGAGGAAATTCTTTACCATGAGGATGGTGAGGCACTGGAACAGGTTGCCCAGAGAAGTTGTGAATGCCCCATCCCTGGAAGTGTTCAAGGCTTGATGGGGCTGGATGGGGCTCCGGGCAATCTGAACTAGTTGGTGGTATCTCTGCCCATGGTGGGATCCAAATGATCTTTAAAGTCCATTCCAACTCAAACCATTCTGTGATCCTATGAATCTATTTATGCTGTTTTTTTAAAATGGGAAATGTGTCCCATGCAGAAATGTTGTCGTTATAGTGCAAGAGTTCTATTGTCTTTACATTGCAAGGGTTCCATATTGCTAGAGTTTCATACCTCCTTGATGTTTCTTGCAGGCAGCTCCTCCAGATCCCCCCAACCAACCAATCCACTCTTTTATAGAACGCTTCTGATTGGCTACAGGTGTGGCCTGTTAAAATCAGGCCTATTCCCAATCTCTACTAATTAGCTCAGCTGCAACTCTTTAGGGGGTAAGATTAGTTTCTATACTACCTTTATTTACTTATGTTCTATCCCCCTACACAGAAGAGATGATGATATGGTATTCTGCACAGATTTTGTTGGTATTTACTCAAAATAAACTGTGTAATACATGCAATTTCCACTTTTTCACTTTATCATTTGGAATTCTGTGTTGCATTCTAATAATGTTACTTCTAAGTAATTATTATTCCTATAATCAGATTTACTTTTCTTCATTTTTATGGTGGTGTGTTTTCTCTCACATGCATATTGAAGTACACATTTATTCAGTTATTAATGATTCTGGCAAGGTAGATTAAGCCCTTCTTTCAAATATATGTACCTAACTTAAGCCTCACTTTGAAAGTAAACAACAAAATAGATGTACACACATTTTTGAGAACATTGACAAGCCAGAATTTCTTATTCATTAGGTTTGTAGCCAATGTTTGGATCTTTAAAATGTTGATGAGGTGCCCCAGTTGAGAGTCTTAATGGAAGTCTAGAAGCCCAAAATTAAGAACCAATTAAAAAATTCTTGGCTCTGTGTTTAAGAAAAACTTTAAATTTTAACTTCAGTTAGATATGTACCAGGGTCTATTTGTTTCATACACTTGGTCTGTAAAAATGAATAAATGCATGTTAGATTTTTTTAAAATGAGAAATAATATGCATCTTGTATTATGAACACCGGGCTATTTTTTTAAGGGGCTGCTGTCGCCGCAAATGCTATACTGGAAACAGTTCTAGCCATTACTGTTATTTTTTGACCTTTTACATATTCCTCCACTGGCAAAACAATTCAATGCTCAATTACAGTGGATTGAACAAAAGTCAATAGCCTAAATTTTTTAACCTCCTCATTCTTAGAGATATCTTTCATTAAATGAAGCAGAATAAGTTTATTTGTAAATTAGTAAAAAGCACAAACAAGTAATGGATTTTTTTTTAGGAAAAAATAAGCAGGAAGGGTGGGTTTGCTGAGAGCACTCTATTTAACTACCTAAGCAATGTCTAGCTGTAAAGTTATGTTTAGCTGCATAAGCTACAGATGGTATAGCTTCATCCTTTCTCAATCCAGTGAACATGTGGGACAGTAACTAATGGAACAGAAATTAATTCAGCTTCCAAATCTCAGAAGCTTTTATTGTTTTCCCAGATATTACTTATTTTTTTGAGGTATAGGTAAATTATTTACTCATGATATAGTCTAACAAACAGTTACAGTTTTGAAGGAAGAATTTTCTTTTTAAATATCTACCTCATAAAAAATTAAAATAATGAATGAAGAAATAGGCACCTATATTGCTATGTCACAATAGAACCAGAAAATAGAGTTTTTAAAAAATAATTTGGGTTTTGTTAGGAAGGAGTCTTTATTAAAATCCTTCCTATATACACTGCCCTTCCCAGCTGTCTTTCCCTTTCTCTCCCCAACTTTAAATTTGTCCTCAAAGGGCATCAGTTACTTAGAACAAGATGGGTGGCTTAGAACACTGGGTGGCTTTGCTTTTCTCTTTCTCTGGCTCTTCTCCAGCAGAAGGATAAGATGTGGATCTGGATAGTCAAGAGTGCAGAAAGCTGTAGTAAGGCATCTTCATTTCTGGTTCTGTTAGAGGCCTGGAGGGGGCTGCTGGGCCAGAGAGCCTGAGAGCTAGACAAGGAGAAAAAAGTGGATAATAGTGAAAGAGAGGGAATATCTTCAGGAACATACACCTGCCTACAGTCTTGGACAGGAGAGGTAGGAGCAAGAGCTGGCAGGGCCAAGGATCTTTTTTGTCTTTCTTACTTGTTTGGCTTCAAACACCATTGCCTTTTTCTGCGACCTTTCCTGAAGGTGTTGAGGGTAATGCTGTCAAACATATTGGTAACTTTCTTTACAGACATAGATAAAAGTAGTAGTGTTTATTCTGTTATAACCTACTGATGAGAGCAGCAAGGATTGTAAGCAACAATAAAATTTCTTATGACACCACTGATGTAGCAGGAAGACAAGAGGATTTTTTATTCAGCATGCCTTAAAAGACTCATCTGACCTTTCCATTACACTGTGGTCAGGGTAGTGGGAATTGTTAAGGGCACTCCTCTCTCTTTGTTCCACAGAGGTTAACTGCTGGTCACCTCCTTCTGCTGCCACCCTTTTACTCCAAAGGTGCTGTCTATTCTTCTCTCTTAAGTGGTCTGGTAGATCACCATGATTATTCCCAGAGAAACTGCAAGTGGTGCTTAGTCTGTATATGTTGTTTCTTGTTAGACCTGATGAAAGGACTCTATATGTATGTGATTATGCAAGCATATGTGTAAACATTGTCAAAACGTGATAGCTAGAAAGTACCAATATCTAATAGAGATTGGTTTAATTATACTGCCTTCTGTTTGCAGTGTTTGCACATTGTCTGTCTACATATCCTTCTTTCTACCTCTTTGATCTCCTATCTGCCATGACAGCATACAATAACCTTCAACATTTATATGCTTTACAGTGTTGTTTGTGGTGAATTGTGAAGTGTTGTATGTTACTTTTTTCCTTTATACCTTACATAAAGCAGTTGTCTTTGATTCTTCGTCTTGTATAGTTTTCCCCTTTGATTTCCTCCAGCCACAGAAACAGCACTGGAAAGTCTCTGTTTCAAAGGAATTTTTATTGTATAATAAATATCCATGTGTGTTGGAGTATGGCATATCAGCACAGTGGAGGGTTTTTTCTTGAAAATATTGCTTGAATGGTACAGCAGGACACAAGAGACATAAATGATCAATTAGTTACATAAACAGTTGACAGTTATAACAAGTCATTTTGAAAATGCATCTCCTGCTTTTTATATACCTAAAAAGAAGAATGATATAATCTATGCAAGCTATGTTATGAGGTGATTACAGATGAGGTCATACTTCCATGTAAAATAGAAATAAGACTGGATGAGTCATTGTTCTTTTTCCCCCAATTGAGATGGGAATAACTTCTATGAAAATAAATTTTTGTTAAATGAGGAACCAAAGTGAAGAAAATATAGGCATGAAAACTGATCTAGGCAAGTACACTCCAGAATGTACACACCTATTTCTTTGCCAAAGTAGAAAATTTGAAAGCATGACTACATAATACTTGCAAGAACTGTAAAAATATCCCCAAGCCAGGACTCAAGAGTACTGACACAGTTGAATTTTTTGCTATATGCCCAGGCTGATTTGCCAGGCTGAAAGGCAGGCCATGCAGTCTAAAGCCAATGGGCCACAATACAACTCGTGGGATCAGACAACTACATCTACATATTGCTATCCCAGCCATGCTGTGCTGTGGTTCCCTGTTTAAAAGAGAAAGAATAAGGAAAAGAAAAACGAAAAAAAACCCTCCAATAAAACAAAAGAGCAAACAGAGGCAGGCAAGTTCAGCATTGAATTAGTGATCATTTGCATTATCTACTCTTGATGTCATGGCATTAGCTACTGTGTATCACCACTTTAGGAAAATATCCTGACCTAGTTCAGAAGAGACCTGTGCAGGCAGGTAAGGTTGATATGGATTTGATGATTGTACATGAATGCTCAGTAAATATTTTCCAACCCTGAAAATTCTATAGGGTTGAACCAGGCCTTAAACATCCTTCCAACAAAACAACCTTTGTGTCATCAGACATACATTATTGTCCCATAGCAAAGTCAAAAATATCTGTGATTTCATATTATACAAGGACAAAATCACTTTGGTTGCAAAAAATCTCTAAGATCCTCAAGTCCAGACCAATCACTACCTTGACAACCAAACTAGACCCACAAGTGTCACATCCAGTTGTTTCTTAAACATCACCTTAAAGGTGTTTAAGAGTAGTATTAGTTACTTTTTAATATAAATATATACTCATTATATAAATACTCATTAAAAAATGCTGGACCTTCAATTTCTAAAGCGCCATACCTACTTTGTAAGGGCACTTGGGAAGGCGAGGGAGGCCAGAAGAAAATACAGAGTTTCGTATCATGATACAAGCCAAATTAGTTGCAGCGGTGGAAGGCTTCTCTTTAACCTTTAATATAAATATTCAATGAGTTTAAAAGCAATTACTACAGACAAACTAGATCTCACATTCTAGAAAAGAAGCTTTTATCTAGAATGTACACTATCCTTCCTGTTCTAATACATTTTTAAATGAACAATTTAGATTTAGTTTGCAACCTCAACATTGCTGTCAGGAAAAGAGAGTAGTATCCTAATGGGAGATTTTTTTAGACTGACAGGATCTTATAAATTTCTACTGTTATTCATAAACTGTTCAAGAAAATGCATCTCCTAGAAGCTTTATAGAAAACACTTTTGAGTTATAAAAACAACAGTAGAAAATAGGTATTATAGGATCCCCTCTCCACTGATCCACAGAGAATGGGTTCTTAAAGTCCTCAACTGCAAAGTCATGGATTTTCACTTCAAGGTTTTAACACAGGAGGTCTCCAATTTGATCCTTATGTGTCATCCTAGCCTAAGGCTGTCATGAAAGCACATTTGTAAAGGGGTACAAAGCAATGCAGAGAAAAATGCAGTTTGAAGAAAAAACAAGTCAATCGTTTCAGAGAAAAAAACAACTGTAATAAGTCATGAAGAATTAATAGTAATTTACAACTGTGTGGAAACAAAACAAAGAAATCATGCCAGAGGCAATGACCCTCCAGATGCACTGTTTATTGTCAGACCTGTTTTTCTTCCTGAGCTCTGTCAAGATATTAGAAAAGAATTTATTTTTTTATTTTGCTTTTTATACAAGAGATATTTCTAGTGATTTCAGGGAAAATGATTGGCATTGTTTCATTCCTTTACTTAAGTTTATGGACAGTAGGTTTTTTCCTGTTCTTCTCTAGGATTTTGTAATTGCTGAAGCGCTGAGGCCCTCAGAGTACCAGATAGTTATTTCTTTGAAAGATACGCACACATAAGCAGAACAGTTTCAGCAAAGAAGATCATTTATATTTTATGTTTTGTGGTTCTTCATGGATCTGATTCTGAAGTAATTCTGTCCTGTTTGGCTCTTCTGCCTCTCTTTGGCAATTTCCTGTTTTGACATATAACTACATCAGTGTATTGATTTGCAGAATGTCTCCTATTTGGAGGTGCATAGTCATCATTTGCTTCTTGCAGCCATGATGATGGCTGAGATTTTATCACACCATCTGTTTGAAACTTAGATCTTCCTTGAAGACTGGAGGAAAAATATACTATCATCAGAGCTGAAATATTTTTCTGGTCAAATGAGTATTATTAAGATGTATGAGGCAGAACCTAACAGATCATCCAGAATCCTTTTTTCAGCAGTAGAAGCTAATTACATTGATCCTTCAAGTGAGCCTCAAGATTCCTAGAGAGAGTACATTTGATTGTTTTTCACTGGACAACTCTCTGTAAGAAACCCTTAAACTTGATATTAAAGTAATGCTTCATAAGATCCATTTTATTGGATAATGAATAAGAGGAAACTTCTGGTGGTCCTGGGAGGTGGGATTTTATTAAGATAATTATTTGGAGAGATATTGCAGCTGTAGTGAGAATTGCAGCTTTGGGCATAGTGACTAGCTGCTGCTGCTGCTTGATCTATACTTTTGCCTGTTGCTACCTGTTCCACATTTTTTGAGTGTCATTCAATTTGACTTGCTAGAAGAGGAGGCCACCTTAGTTAAAGGGAGTCTGTTGCTCCAAATTCAGGACCAGTTTCTCATACATTATAATTTTGTAAAATTTAAAAACATTTGTAACTGATTTTTGCAAACGGAAAATTTTGCAACTGATTACTCAGATTTTTTACTTACAATAAAAACCAGTTTTATTTTCACTTAAAACCATATTAGAAGAATTTTCGGAACTCACTTGATTTTCCATGCCTTTCAATACAAAATTTGCTAAAAAAGGTGGATAACATTTACATTGAGATTTTTTTCTGTATTGTCCTCTGCAGTAAATAACCCTAGTACTGATTGCAAGATCCATTCTGTACTCTATGTGAAGCATGAAGTCTCTGAAAAGAAACGAGTTATAAACAAGTGTTGAATGTCTATGTACACAAAAAAAGTTGTGCAATAAAGTTACAGAAAAAACTTCAAATCTGTCATTTCTTATCATCTCAATAACTGGTTTTGTGCCATCTTTATTGTGGTATCGTGGTTTCTGGGGAAGCCTGCACATACTTTTAATATGCACTTGATAGCTAGAAAGATTTATATGATATCTATAATGGGAAATAGGTATATTTCTCATTTCTTTTGAAACCTGGCTATCACTTACCTAGACCCTAGAGAAGGAATTCTTATCACCTACTTTTAAACTTTCACACTGTAAACATTTCTATCTAACAAGTCACTATATGGTCCTTTTGTAGTTGTTACTTAGTAGAGACAGAGCCACTTATGGATATGTTTTATCTACTTTAGATGCCTATTTTGACATGAAAATTATTTTATTTAGGAAGTGCATACTTTTTCTGTATTAACTTGAAGTTTAGGATGACTAACTTGGGCAAGTAGGTCTGCACTTTGTACAGTTACACTTGATACAAAGTCCACTAAAGAAAATCACTAAGGGAAACGTCTCCACTGTCCTTGCATTTAATAATCTCATTGCACAAACCTACCTTGGAATAAGTTCTATCTTTCTTGCTTGCTTCTGTGATTTAATCCAGAATGATGCAGTTATTTATGCATCCAATTCTATTATTAGCTTCAATGTTTCTCTCTTTTTTATGTTTGCTGCTGATTGTGAAAGGAGGTAGTAAGCATTCATTTACTAATTGTCGCTTATTAATAGCCAATCCTATTAATGAAGGAAAACAAGCATTTCACTTCCTCAGTTTTTTCATTTTCATTTCCTCCTCATTAATGCATTGCTCTTGTCACTCAAGGAAGACCTCCAGATAAGAGTTAAAACCAGAGAACTCCAAGAATTTTTTTCTTGTTTTGTAGAAATCTCTTCACATTGCCATATGCACTCCTAGATGTAAAAGGTTTGGCAAGGATGAGATTGGTTTTTTCCTTTCACTGAGGCTTACTATAAGAAAGCAAAATCTTGAGTAAACAGCAGCCACAAATTCTGTTCTCATTTGAAACCTAGAGAGCTTCGGGATTGTTTAGGGTCTGTTATACTTCAAACTTAGCTGCACTCCCTTCTGTATACAGTAGCTAACATAATATATTGTTTTAGGATCTATGTCTTTAAGGTCTTGAAATCTGTTCTGGCAATCTCATTACAGTAAAGGAGACAATGCAGTACTTTAAAACAGTAGTTCAGTTTCTTTGAAATCACAAGATATTCTTATTTTAAATCTGGAGCTGTGACTGGGTAAGGGAAGATATATGTGAAAAACACAAAAGTGACTCCAGCCTTCTATTTGAAAAGTCTGTATTAGCCCAGAGAGCTATAATTGGGTCATGATAACCAGTCATGGAGCAATTCTCATGCAGGTAGAGTTTCAGTCAGAGAGGGATTTTTGCACCTGAGAAGGCACTAGCAACCACAGTTTTCTTGGAAAAGCCATCTGGGACTTAATTGCAATCACATAACAAGCTTTTTCATAGCTGTCACATTTTGCTGCACCCTCGTGGAAATAGGTAGCAAAAATGTTTTTTCTCACATTTTACAGAATGCTGCTGCAATAGACATCACTCCTGCCTTGAGACAAGATAATCTGTGCAAACAGAAGAGAATTTCTAAGAAGAGGAATTTAGAAAGTTCAGATGCAGGGAGTGAAAGACAATTTTGCACGTTTAGATAGGTTTCTGTAGAAAGGAAATCTATCTAGTGAGGTGCTGATCAGCTGGGTCTGCTTGCTAGATGGTCACTAAAGCTTGGTTCAGGAAATGAGTCAACAATTACTTTCACTAGAGACTTCTTGCCTCTGGGAAATATTAAGTTTGAACACAAAAACTTTTGCAATGAAGGACATTTTATTTACAGTGTTTAAATCCATTCCACATATTAGTGGATTTTCAGTGGCAAGCCATTGAATTTGCAAGTGATAACAAAAATGAAAGCTATAATGGATTTTGTTTTCTTTTTTTTTTTTTTTTTTTTTTTTTTTTTTTTTTTTGTTAAATGATAGACATATACCTAGATGTTGAGGAGGTTTTAGTGTATATTCCAGCAAGGGATGGACTCCTCTGAGAGGAAAGGGACTAATCAGGTTAAAAGGGTTGATTTAATGCTACATTATAAATCAATAAAGTGAAGTCATGAGATTCACACAAATTGTATTCATGAAGATTTTTTTTTTTTGAGACATTTAGATCCCACATGCTCCCTTCGCATCTGCTACAACATAATTGGAATGGGGACTTATTTAACACTATATTAATGGAGCTGATTTCAGCATACGAGTTGTTCATCACAGTAGGGAGGTCTAACATAGCATGAACTGAGACCATTAAGGTTCCATTATTAGGATACGCATTTTAGGTCTATGGTAATATTTTAATGCAATAATTATCAGAACCTACAGTGAAAGCAAAAAGTATTCACCTGAGGAGTTTATTTACTATTTTTTTTCATATTGTCTAAGTAATATAATAAAGACAGGAATCATTTATTTATCTTTTTATTTCAGTGGATATTGTCTAGAGGATTTTTTATTACTTTATGAGGAATGTCAAATATGCATATAAATCCGCTACACAGGAAACCTATTAGAGACACATTCCTAATATATAGGCTCAGACCACAGGTGTTGAAACAAGAAGAAACAGTAAAAATGTAATTCCCCCTATTTTTTCGTTAGCCCATTGTCTTTCACAGAAAACAAATGGACTGCACATTTGGTCTTTCCTGTTTCTTGATCTGAGTTTCATTCTGTGTGACTGACACAAATTTTCTTTGGTCTTCATTCTGCTGGAAATACATACTGAATACCTGGATGATGATGGTCCTTTGTCTATTTAAAGCCCTAGAAGGTACCCCAATAACTTCAGTGTTCTTGGAGCAGTGTGGCTGATTGCCTGACTGTAAGAGTTATAACATTTCATACTGTTAAGGGAACTTTAAGGGATTCATTTGCTTAGATGCCAGCAGATTTTAGCTCTATCATCTAAACCCTGTGGAAAAGAGAAGGGAGTCAGAATACATTTAAGTCCTGAGATAAACTCTTCTGTGCCTCAATTTCTGATCTGAGTAGAAAGCCTGTAAATAAAACACAATGAAGTGAATGTAATCTAATAATAACAATGCATAGCAATCAAAAATATTCCATAGTATAAGCAGTGAGATTGGAAATGGACTGAGAAATGGACTGAGAAATACATTCCATTTGAGTTATCTGCACAGCTTTCATTAACCTCCATTAAAAAAGCAGCAAGCACTGCACAACTACCATAAACATCACAATGAGGTACGGATGCCCTTTTCTAATTCTATGAGCTTATTTCAACCTGCTGTATTGATTGAAAAAATATTCGTACAGCAGCACTTTGTCACTATACCCTCTGAAAAAAAATCATGGTGGTGCAATTTACCAATAAAAGAATAGCCCTTTTTTTGTGTCCAGTGGTACATTTTTTTTTCTGTTATTACTGAAACTTGCTTGTAAAATTTTCTATCTATTGTCATCTTTCTACAAAATGAGTTTCAGTTAACTGCATAAAATTATATTTCTCCAGTGAATGGTTTCAGACACCTTTAATTCACTTTCCTTTCCTTTCCTTTCCTTTCCCCTTCCCCTTCCCCTTCCCCTTCCCCTTCCCCTTTCCCTTTCCCTTTCCCTTTCCCTTTCCCTTTCCCTTTCCCTTTCCCTTTCCTTCTGTCTGGTCTCAGCTATGATTTCTGAACGTGTGTAATATGTATATCTTCCTTTCTAGACATATTCCAATCTATGTTTTTAGAGTTGCTTCACTCCTGCTTTCTGAATGCTCCTAGTCCATACCATTTTTATTGCTTTTCCTGTAATAATTCTCCAATTAGAATGTTTTCTTTAAATTGTACTGGGTCCACTATAGTAAGTTTTTAATATGTCATTATTGTCTGCTCTTTTCACAGTCTCCTCTTTATTCCTTGCATTTTTTACTTCAGTCTACTGTAATCCATCAGTACTGCTGTCTTTCCCCATGCTATTTCATTACTTTGTGCCATTTTTCCTTCTCTCTCACAAGCTAAGTGTATAAAACATAATTTGTCTTATCTATCTCTTATCAAAAAAATATTTGCAGTCTTTCACTGGAAAAAGATTCCCCATGTCAGGGCATTTTCTTTCGCAATTTTTTTTTTTCCTCACTCAAGAAAGTCTCACTAAGGCTCATCCAAGGATTACATGAGAGAAAATTTCTGTGAGCAAGGTCAGTCAGTCAATGCTTTCTGATATTCTTGGAATTCATATATATTTGTCGGTTTTAAAATGTCTCTTGCATGTCATTTAAGTTTTATATTAATACACTGAAGAAAACATGCCTGGTACTCATGTATTGACAAATTTCATTAGGTGTCCTTATGACAATTTATAGCAGGGATACGGTGGAAAAGGAAAAAGAAAAGGAAAGGAAAAGGAGATTTAATTTTGCAGCAGTGAAGATACCAAGTAAGAATCCAATACAATCTGCAGGAGTTGTGAAAGGAAGAGAGTTATTATTACCCCTCTTTTACTAATGATATGTGGTGTGAAAAAGTTACTTGATTTGCAAGAGGTCATACAGCAGTCTGGTTGACATGCAACCTTGTCTTTCTGACTGCTGTTAGCACCAAAAAAATTACTTTGATAATGAAAGATCATTTCTAGTGTGCATAAAATTTGTTAATAATAAATTGTAAAATCATTGCTCAGTCAAGCATTGCCAGAAATCCCTGCTAGTGAGTTTGCAAGTTAGTATTTAGCACCATTGTCAGATACATTAGTTTTTCACTTTGTAGTGATCAGTGATCAACAGATGACAGATATTAAACTGAACAAAAACTATATAGAAATTAATATGAATATTTTAAATACAAACTATAAGATCAAGGTGTTTAACCTGGTTTAAAATCAAAAGACTGAAAATTAATTCTGAAAGTCAAACATTTTGAACCTTTCCTCTGATGTTCTATGTCAGTGTTTATCAGTTTTTTTTAAGTCTAATAAGCATTCCACTACATTAACATAGGAGGATGTTGTCAAAACATCTCTTTCTTTCATGATTATTTCTCATATGATTGTTTCTAAATACTGAACTAATAGTTCTGAACTAAGATCTAAGTAGAAGAAGACTAATAACCAATCTAATTGCAAAGGAATATCAATAAACTAGCACTTACCCAATAATTGATTTGTTGTAATTTATTTTATTAACTATTCTATTTCTTCTAAGTGATGTGTAGGCATTCAAAAACATATATATATGAATTCTTGAGGGGTGTTTGTGGGAGGATTCTGTTTTTGAACATGAAAGTGACTACAAATATCTGTGTCACTTAATAGTTCCCAATGTGAAAATTAGACTAATGGATTTCCTAATCAGTGTCAGGCCATTTCATAGCAAATGGAAAATTTGGAAGGATAGAGGCCTAAAAATAGCCTTCCATGTTGAACTAATTTTATAAACCCAAATACTTGCATTGCTGAATTTTAAAAAGGTTTTGCGAATCATATATTATGCTGCTTAAAATCTTTTCAAGATTTAAGAGATTAAGTAATAAACTTTTCTTCAGATATCTGGCCTTCCATGTGGATATTTTTCTTTTGAAATTCTATTTACATTCAAATTTGAAAACAAGTGCTTAAATACATTTCATCTCTTTGCCATACTCCATGACTCCTCTTGGATTTCAAACAGATTCAAAAGATAGGTGGCAAAATATTACATAGCTACATAACCTTTCAGTAAAGCTCTTGTAATGTAAATTTGACCTTGGATTTATCTGGAATCCACATAATGAAAGCTAGAGGTTCTGTGCAAAAGAATAATGAAAAGTAAAGAAAGTGAATATAATCCAGATATAGTTAATAATGTAATTGTACCAAGGCAAATGTCTTGCCATGGTGTGAGTTTAAAGCCTCAAGTCAAGTGAAGGTCATTTAATAGTTCTAAACATTCCCTAAAAATACTGCAACTTCTATAGATGATTAAGTGGAACATACATAATTCTGTGATTTCTTCTTCTATTCAAAGATATTTTTAGTTCTTGTTAAATGCTACTTGAAATACTTCCCACTATAATTTTTATTAAATTTATATGACCTTTAGTTTCTTAACAAACTAGAAGACTATGAAAAATGCACTTAAATTTGTTCCAGAAGCTATGTAAAATCAATTTCTATTATGGTTATACATTCGCTTTTGCATCATTGTACTTTGCAGATAAAATACGTTATTCATGCTCTTTTCATGTATTCCTGTACATATGGTTTTTTACATATGTGTGTGCTTTTCTAAAAGTTTAAATGTTGTGGTTTTGGTAAGAAATAATCAATCTTCATATATGTGCTAGCCATATTAATATAACTTATAGCTATTTATAAAAAAATTGCATTGACATGTTTTATAAAATTAATTGGGTGAATAACATACATTCATTATTATTTATTAGCATTATTATTTTTCAGTGCAAAAGATACCACTCAAGGAAAGAAAAAAAATTTATGAAACTGACTCAGATGGAATTTGCACAGGTCAAACTGGGTTTTAAGAGAAATCCTACTTATTTCATGAATAAACACAAATACATGGGGAAGCTCCCAGTACACATTTACTGCAGAAATATGAGGAAATTGCTTGAAAAGTGTGATTTACAAAGAGACGTCACTTACATTTATTCTTGGAGAAATGCAGCTATAGTCTGTGCTATCCCTCAATGTGGCTACATAAGAGAAAGAAAGTTTAATACTGAAGTAAGGCAGCTTCAGGGCAGGTAACCTTGGCTGTGCTGGTATATCAGATGTACTAGTCTGAGTCAAGTATTAAAAAGAAACAAAAGAGGAAGTATAATGGATGGAACTCAAGAATTTCAGTCCATAAAGTTATATCTGATAATTATAACTTCATTAGCAAAATAAGGTAAGAATGTTGTTGTCAGTTTTATTAGAAAGTTTGATGACAAAAAGAATAGATATATTTTAATTCAATAGTTCTGGAATCAAAAAAACCCAAAAAACAAAAAACAAGCACTTAATAGCATATTGTTTTCAGAATTTTGAAAATAACAATGACCAGGTTGGATGGGGCTTTGAGTCACCTGGTCTGAAGGAAGGTATCCCTGCCCATTGCAGGGGAGTTGAAACCAAATGATCTTTAAGGTCCTTTCTGAGCCAAATCACTGAGTTATTCTATGAAATAATTTAATTTAAGTTAATTTAATTTAACTTAATTTCTGAAAATTCATTGAAGCCCAGAATGCAAATCGTATCCTGGTCTGCATCAAAAGCAACAGGACCAGCAGCTCAAGGGAGGTGATTGTTCTCTTCTGCTCTGCCCTCATATGAGATCCTACCGGGAAAACTGTATCCAGGTCTGGGGCCTCCAACAAAAGAAGGATGTGGACATATCCAGAGCAGGTCCAGAGCAGGGCCATGAAGATGATCAAAGAGCTGGAGCAACCTCACACAGAAGGCTGCATCGGTGCTCAGTTGCAATAATGGTGTATTGGCAGTTTCACTACCTGGTGATGAATCGCCCGAGGATTGAAACAACAAATGTGAGAAGCCTCAGCATCATTCATGTTTTAATTATTGAAATTGCCCTTTTTCTGAATAAATGTTTTCCTTTTCCATGTAACATACATTATGATGCAGTGGGAATGTTCATAATTTGGCGTGGGTGCTCTTTGAGGTGTATATACAGTTGCTGTACCAGTTGTTACCTGAGAAAATCTGTTATTAGGTTTCATATAAGACTTTTTGTAATAGACTAGCTTTTGATATTGATTCTCTTGTGTATTATTTTGATGGAAGGGAGGATAAGCCTGTGTTTAAACATGACAGCTGTCCCAAAAGACCCAAGAAACTGTAAATGACTAAACCCTTGAAAATAAAGTGTGACCTGTTAGGAAAGTACAGACATTTGTCTTGTGAAACATTTCAGCATTTTTAGGGTAAAACAAGGTTAGCACATACATGAGACTTTATATAAATTTGGAAAAATATAAATCCATATGCTTTCTAAGAAGAGACACTTTATTACAGCAAAGAAAAATGTGTTGAATCTACTCTGTAGTGATTAAACCATTTGTCAAATACTGTTACTGTTTGTGATAGCATTTACAGGTCACACAAAAAAAGTTTTCATCTCCCAACAGAATCAGTTATGTGAAATGGAATTTATCCCCCTGAATTGAGGGGACTGATTGAAATGATTAAAATTGTCAAATTATATTAAACTTTTTCAGATTACTTCCCTTTGTCCCACCTTCCAAAAAAAGAAATACAATAGAAAAATCATAGACCTATGGAATATCCTGAGTTGGAAGGGGACCCACCACAAGGACCATCAAGTCCAACTCCTTGCCCTGCACACAACCATCCCCAGGAGTCAGAACCTGAGAGCATTGTTCAAATGCTTCTTGTCTCTGTCAGGCTGGTGCTGGGACCACTTCTCTGGGGACCCTGTTCCCGTGTCCAGCCACCCTCTGGGTTAAAAACCTTTTCCTGATGTCCAGCCTAACACCACCCCCACCCCATCCCTCCCCACCAATTTCAGGCCATTCCCTTGGGTACTGTCTCTGGTCACAAGAGAGAACAACGCCTCCTCCTCCTCCTCCTCCTCCTCCTCCTCCTCCTCCTCTTCCCCTTCAGGAAAGCCACTAAACAAGAGCTGATTGTATTGTATTTTCCAAGACAACATGAATGTTGCTCATGCTCTTGCTCTTTCACTTCCTCTTTGCTTTCTGAGTCAGAAGATGAGCAGCTGTGTTAGAAGTAGGGACCACTTACCTAAACCACTAAATTAGCTGCATCACACCCACCTTGAACCTCTATATCTACTTTCAGCAGAAGGAATTAGAAAGTCAGGGTGATGAATCTTGGTGCTTAACTTTCTGGCACTGCAGTATCAAGTGTCACAAAATCTGAAATTCATTGCTGGATTTAAACTGTGACCTTTAGAAAGTCAAATGTTCTTACAGTCTCTGCTGCTGAGTGCATGAGTGTAAGCTCTCTGATGAAAATGTGGTTGCCTGTAGTTCAGGGTAAAACTTGACCTCTAGTTTTACAGTGACAAGCTTGATGCTCAGTTCCAAAATTCTCCTGTGAGACTTCTGGATTGATTTTATTGATTATCTTGCTCGCTTTAGCAACAGGCAAATGGACTACTTCAGAAAAATCAGAAATAGCTTTTTGTCTAACATACTAGAGTAGGAAAATACCAGATATTTTGTAAGAATAAGAAATGTGATTTATATTGAAGCAAACCAAAACAAAGTGTTCTACTAATGTGCAAAATACATGCCTGATGAAAGTAACTAAGGGACTTGAAACATTACAGAATACAAAATACTGAAGCATTAAAATGTATTGTAATTCTTGCTCCCCTATTTATTACTATTGCTCAAAAAAAAAAAGAATATGTTCCTTATATGTTATACCTGTGCTCCATGTTGCCTTAGATGGACAACGGAATCTGTAACAGGTTATAACTATGGAAAATTACCTAGCATGTTTTCTAATTATGAGGAGTATAAACATGAACATTTATCATTTTAGGCAACAGACAGTGCATGGCTGTCCAAAACCTGTAAGGCATAAAGGCTTTGAAGACTATGAACAATCAGTACACAATTTCAGTGGGACATTTCTTATATATCTGTAGACATTTCAGTGTGGACATGTTTATCTGATGGATATACACTTTTTTTTCCCCAGTCAGGAGTAATTTTTAATTCTGGCTTGGGATTTCTTTTTGTTGTTTTACTGGGGGGGGGGGGGGGAGTGGGGTGTTTGTTGGCTTGTTTTTTTTGTTTAGTTGTTTTTTTTTAATTCAATTCAACCAGTGTATTTTAGATGTCTGCTTTGAAACCATACATTTTGTGCTTTAGTGGTGCCTATTTTCTCTAAGAGCTGTAAAAGTAACCGGAGTACTACCTCAGATGTCAAAATCAGCATATGATCAGTGAGTTCCTAACAGAATTTTAGGTAAACAGATACCTTTTATTTGAGGAAATTTGTTTCCTTTTCCTTTCTCTCTTTTACCCATTGAAAGACCAGAAATCCTAGACAGCTAAGTGTAGTGTGTGAACAGACCAACTCTTCATCCTGTTTACAAACTCTGACTAATAATAGTCAAACCACACCAACACAGTGATCATTCTGTGCATTCACAGTGAAATCAGCGCACCTCGGACATTCTAGAATTACTGTCTTTTCACAGATGAATTGTCCATGCACAATAGATCTCCCTGAAGTATCAGGCTTCTACAGCTTTTTGTAACCATATGGCAGCTTGGATTTCATGACTGAGATTTGTGGAATTTGCTGCCTTGTGGACAAAAGACAATGTCTTTTCTTTGCCTTTTGGAATTAATGTTTTATTATGTCCTTTATTCCAGATGTTAAGACACCCACAAGAATACACTTTTCTTCCAAGTTTTTTCGGTTTGAGTCGGAGTTTAATGATGACAAAGATAAGAACCAGTCTGCAAAGAAAAAAAGTGTTACAGCAAGCAAAATTTATGCTTTAATCAGCATCTCCTTCATCTGCTGTGATTCACACATTTTGTTTCTGCAAAGTGCAAAGCGGTTTTACAGTAAAATAAAATGACTGTTTTTCACTAGCTGAAAAACAAGTGTAGACACATTGCTGAAAAGTGTTCATCCCTTTCCCTAGCTATTTCATGACACCAGAAAAACAAAACAAAATAAAAGGTTAAAGAAATGCTTATAAACTTCCCTTATTTCCTTCAGATAACAATAATTCTGTGTAGGTCTAGCTCTGCTTCATGGCTGATTCCGTGTGACTTGCAATGCTCTGCCATCTTACAACATGTTCACGAAAGTTAACAGGAAACCAGGCCTTCTGTTTGACATATGAGTTAAAGGAAAAACACAAGACTGAGACAATCTGGTTTTCCCATATTCAGATAGTTGAAAAATTATTATGATATCAAATGAGACAATGTGTGTTTATTCACATAGAGTTGGTTTTTTTTCCCCAGGATCTGTATAAAAGCAGCATTTCTAACACAAGTGAGTTAGAAGTTTTCTGCCTTTCTGTTTTCTTCTCCTTGCATACAGGTAAAATGCTTTCTGTGACAAGTAATACGCTGATCCAACTTGGTGTAGTAGATCTGTGCCCATTGCAGACAAGGGTGAATTGAGCATGCAAGGAATGAAGGAGTATAATCTCAGTGAGAAACAATGCCTTTTCTTTTAACAGCCTGAAAACTGCTTTGAAAAAATTCAGCTAAAAATCATGGTTTTTTCAAATTGATTGGGGAAGATTGACAGTATGATGGATTAGTATGTAGAAGATAATTAGGCTTTCAGCAATGTTATTTTAAGTGCTAAAGTCCTGGTTTATTAATCCAGAATTGTAGGTAGGTTCACTCTTGCCTTTTGAGTGTTGCAGTTAAGGAGGGGAGGGAGGAGTCAATAAAGCTTTATTGGTATAAATCCATAAAGATGACAAGATAGTAAAATAATGATAGTATCTAGTGGCTACAGTTAATAATAATGACACCAATAATAACCCCTATATCTCTTAAATGAAAAAAGCTATGTGTAGCATGAAGCTTATCTTTGTAATTGTCAGTTAAGTAGGTCAAGACAGGTATTGAGCCAAGTCTGCCAAGTCTTTCTCATTTCCCTTCCAAATGGATAATTATACATCTAGGAGAAATATATAGGAATGAGGGTTAAGATTTAAAGAGAATTTTAAAATCAGATTGTAAATTATTTTTTTTTAATCTAACTGTGGAATAATGGTCTTTCCTATGACAACAATTGCCATGAGGACTCCTTGTTAATACAAAATATATTATTAAATGGTAGGTAATTAAGAGAGTCAATCTTTTACTAAAATAGACTAAAGCTTAGTTATTATCCAACCGGAATATAACTCCTTCAAAGATAGAATTCAGAGTATGTTATCTCTAATGGGACAGTCAAATTATTATTCTCAAATACTGGATTTCAGTTTTTATGTATATTTCATCCTTAGGAACATGGGAAGTACCCTACTACGCACTGATCTCTCACAGAGCTGGTTGAGGCATTCAGCAACACTGGTGCACCAAGGAGGGCAATATTCCAAGATATGTATGAGAAATTGTATTGGTTGCAGGGGAGGGTTGAGAGGATTATTACATAAGAAGTAAAAGGAAAAAGTGGTTTAAGTGCTCTTCAAACAGTTGCTTTAACCTGAGGCTTTAAACCTTGAGGCAGAATGCCAGATATTAACACTGGAAAAATTTAAATCAGCTCAAAAAATTTTGATAAGCTCCTAAAATTGCACCTGTCTCACTTGTATTTTATCTCAATCATAGCACCTCAAACAAATCATCTGGCAACACAAGTGCCTTTTAGCTTTTCTGAGCAACAGCATTTATATGAAGGGCACAAATACAATTTTAGACTATCTTAACTACAGGTATTACCAAAGTACAGAAATATTAAGAAAGTTCTTTCTGTTTACTTCTGTGTTAAATAGACCCATAGGGACACAGGAAAATCTTACATTTAAACAGTTTTCTGTCTAATTTACTTTTAATCAGAACCAGGGAAAGGAAAGGAAATCTATTATTTTCCTTTTCTGTGCACACATGGTACATTTTGTGATACAGTGATTTGGAAAGGATGGAAAAACACTTCAAAACTTAACTTAGTGATGAAGGATTTTCTCAGTAGGTGCGAGGTAGGAGACGTATAAAAAGCATTTCCTCACATAGAATGTCTTGGGATACAAAGCGTTATTGAGATTCAGCACAGCCTTCTGATCCATAGGAAAATTCAGGAAAGGCATTGCAATGCTAATTGTCCTTTACAGCAGTTTGTTTTTGGTGGTCTCAAAGGTACCTTTGAGCTAATCAACCCCTTCACACTTCTGCTGCATCTGCTGGTTCATTCATGCCTGTTAGAGGTGCAGCACTGAATTTCACATTTGTGCTTACAAGGTCAACAGAGTTGTTATCATGCAGCCAGTTCATTAGACACTTGTAAAATCTATTTCAGAATGTAATCCAAAGTAAATTCACGAAATACAAAATACTGGGGGAGAGAGGGAGACATACAGGCACAGGAAAGATGGCACTATGAAAAATTATGTGCTGTCATGCTGGGGGGCAAAGCTGCTTGCAAGTGCATCTGGCCATCAGCTACGGGTGATAGCCTCTAAAAATGGAGAGGCCAAATTAAGAATAAGAGTACATTTACATAAATTCATTACTAGCCAAGAAATATATTGCAATTATTTTAAAATCTAATGAAGTTTGGTGAAGCCAGAAAAAGCAGCTTATGATTTTCAGTATATCTATATTTATTTGACAACCCTGAAATATTTTCTTGTATCACAAAACACATTTAAGTAGAGTTGTGAAACATTTTCAGACTCTTTTCTTCTCTTTAAAACCTTTCTCATACAAAAAATATGTTCTTAATAATTCTCAAATTATTAATTTTAGGAAGATTTGCAAAGTTAATTTTTGGGGCAACTTGAAATAAATCACTCAGAATGAAATTTCAGCTTAATATTAATAAACTGTGGAGAAAAAAAAGTCTTTTGAAAGGATCACATTGCCTTTGCCAGACTTTGAACAGATTCCTGAATAGATTGCAAGAAGTTAAATGTCTCCTTTCTGAACAAAACCTTTCAGTTGAGTTGGCTTACTGAGAAGACTAAATTACTTTCACTCATCAAAACACTTGATCTTAGAATTTTTCTAAAGGACTACTAATTTTACATTCTCTAAGAAGTGTATTTAGTAAAAAAATCACGGTACTCTTTTAGGAATATTTTTTTTTTGCTACTTACAGACTCAAACAGCTTACTAACTTACTCAAACATCTTATCAAAATCTCACAATTCCCTTGTGAGTGGTAAGCATTAGGTTCTAATTTCCAGATGTAGGTAGTGAGCACAAAAAACCTTTGCTTTTGCCTAGAGCCACTGATGCAGTTAAAAAATAAGAACAATATTCAGGAGTTTCTAGTCTCTGAACATAAGTTTTTGTTTTGTCTAATAACATGCTGACCCAGATGGGAAACAAAAAACAAGTACTTTTTTAAAAAATAAAATTGATGATTTTCTTTCACTTTAGTGATGGTAGGAGTTAGTTAATCTCATAGGAAGTTTATAGGAAACTCATCATTTATAAGACTAGTGTACTTATTTCCTCACAGTTTGTAATTTCAATTAATTGTGAATATTCTTTGTCTTCAATAGGGAGGAAAAAATTACCTTTTACTAACAGAAGACATTGAAACAGAGATTAAATACTCTGAATTGTACATTACCAGTAATCCACTCAGCCTCTCACATCACTTGTTGTTCTCTGTGACATTTGTACCTCACCCCTATGCCTGAAAATCTGTATCAAAGAGAGGTCAGGAAAAATAAAAATACAAGAAACAGGGAGTAACCATTGCATATAATCCTTCTAGAGTTTGCTACTAGCTCCACTTGAATGTAAGAGAATGTGCCAGATCATGAGAAAAGCAGTCCTGAGCCTATTCACAAACTTGCCGGAACCCCAAGAATATCAGGAAGCTGGAAAGATGTCCTTTTAACAGGTTTTAAAGTTCAATTTTGTAGATTGAATATCTTTGAGAAGCTTGAATAAGTCTTAAAAGCCCCTGCATTCAATCTTTTGTATATGTTAATAATATACAGATCAAAGCAAAAATCTTTTTATCTAGTTGCTGTCTGGCAAAACAGATCTACACAGTTTTGGCCATCTTTAAATTCAATCTAGGA
>NW_005054418.1:724671-739261 GCF_000277835.1 Geospiza fortis | reverse complement strand
CTGCAGATGGCATTGTTGATCTTCCGCAATTTTGCAAATTGCCTGAGTAACCCAAAATGAACATGCACATCCACACACTCAGAGGCAGCTGGGCAGAGGTACCAATACATAGATTAAAATAAAGATCTACAAAAACAGTGATAATGGCTAGGAAAAAAAAATTGCACTAAAAATCTGATTGGCATGTTAGTTAATTAAAATTAACAAGAAGGTAGAGCTTAAGGTCACATTAGGGATTACTTTCTGTGACAACTTTTCCAGAGTATTTCGCTGTGGGAGGAGGTTAACACCCAATTTATTCATAGTCAAATAACTGTATTTAATCTATTGATGACACGAGCTAATGAAGGACAGGGTGACACAGCAAACTGATGAATGGATAAATTAGGTAAATGCATGAGGCTCAAATTTAAAGGCATATAGGTCTTGTATGACACTGAATACCTGCTTTGTGAGTACAGCAGGTAACAGCTTCCTCTCACCCACTACTAGTCTGACAAGGTCAAACCTTGATTACTCTGCTTTTACAAGTTTATGCTGGGGGAGAAGTTAGCTTGCAGGAAGTTTAAAACCTGGGATATTGGACATTTAACAGTAATCTTAAAAATTCTGACTGGATCCATCTGTTCACTATTTTACAGCTTGGCTCACTATCTTACATTATACTGGGCAGTTCTAAACTGCTAAAAAATCAGTGCTGCAGCATCTACATCATCATAAATGACTGCCTATCAGGAGACAAGATGTGCTGTAAAACATCCCTCATCCTCAAAGCATCTCTTCATAAACTTCAAAGTTAACAAATTGCCCTCTTTTTTATTTTTTTTTAAGATACTATCCCCAAATTTAAGTATTAGTATTTTTTCTTGTACCAGATGATAAAAGACAAATTATATTCCCCCCATACAACAGGAGGAAGAAGTTTCTGGTTTGGATTTACTTTGAGAATTGCTGGTATCTTATGTTTCAGGATTTCTTAATTTTCAATATTTTATTCTGGAGCAACTCCCACTAGTCTCTGGAAGACAGAGGCAATTTCTTGCCTCAAAAACATTTTTGCAGTGTATGTTTCAGTAATTAGTCTTCTGCCCACACTGGTACAGAGAAAGAGTTCTTTAAGCAATACTGCTAATGACACATAAGACTAAACTCAAAAATAAATAGAATTTTATTAGACAGTTCACTACATGAATATCATTTAGAAAATTAAGAAAGACTAATAGTTGACTTTGAAGAGTAAATTTTGCAGAGTGATTTGAAGAGTAAATTTTGAAGGGTTATCTGCCACTGAGAGTCTTTGAAATCTCCTTTGAAAGCCCCATAATTCTTACAACTGCTGGCATATACTACAGAGCATGCAAGATTTTACTTTTTTGGTAAATAGGAGAAAATGACCACTCTACAGAGAAGAAATTTTACCTGAATTAACTTATCATTTCAAGATAACTTTTCTCATGATCTAGTCATTTTTATAGATATGTAGAGGATGAAGACATAGACTAGTACTATTCCAGCTCCCTGCATTAGGTACATTCCTAAATATACAAATGGATTTCATAAAGGTGACTTGAATTTTCAGAGAACTGTGGAGATACTTGCACGTCTCATTGTCTTTAGCTTATTTCCTTTCTCCTTAGCAAGAATTCTTCATAAGAGAGGCAGAGCTGTTGTGCTGGAAATGTCGCTGGTACATGGGGTATTTTTGTTGGGAAGGCTCTCAAAAAACCTGATAGATTCCACTGTAAAACTATAATGAAGAAATTCACCAAATTGTTCAGTCTCTGCTAGTTGCCAAGTAATGATATTCATTTACAGATTTATGCAGAGTCACTAGTGAAATCTGTCTTTTTACCTGGTCTTTATTTGTACATGGTTACAGTACTAAAATAAATTAGGCTAATGAAGAGAATCATGTTTCAGGTGTATTTTGAGAGGATTTAGGCATTTAAATCAACACCTTTGTTGACTCTTAGGTGAAATCTTGGAGCATATGTTTTAATTGCAGGGTGAAAACCAAAGAATACTGGTTCAGTAATCCCCACTGCACAAATTTTAGAAGATGTCATTGAGATAAAACATTAGACGTCCACATACAACTTGAGACACAACCTCTCTTAAAAGAATCCAGAAATATTTTAGCTGAATAACTTTATGGAATTTGAAGTGCACACTTAAATGCAGTACAGTACTTCGTAAATTCGCTTATGAAATGTAGTGACAAAAGGGAGGGGGTGAAGAAATAAGAGCAGTTTAGTGGTTTTTTTGGTCACTTCAGTTAAAACAACAGCACATATGCTGTGCTTTGGACATGAAATAAACTCAAGTTCTGTATTGCTCAGCCATGTGGGGAAGAAGCAGAGCTCTAATTTGAGAAGCAGATACTGTAATTTAAGAATGTATGATGTCATTACCAAGGAAAGTAAGCCAAAAACTGCATAACACAGAAATTGCTGCTGTATCATGCATTGCTAGATTGTTACTCTAAACATAAGGTCTGAAAATAAACAGAAATTCTAAATGTTTCTTCAGTGTTGATTTAGGTTTCTAATCAGTCATTTTTGCAATAAAATAGTATCAACATACACAGCACTTTTCAATTAACTGTATGGGTACATTTTACTGATTGTGCAGCTCTGCAACTGTGCCACTCTGTACTGCCAAGTACTGATTCCACTGTAACACTCATTTAAGACATATGTCTTAAATAGGAAATTTCTGCTGTTCCACTTTATGCTGTATCCCTTTAGTATTAACAGAATATTACTTTGTCCTAAAGAACCTAATAGATTGCCTTGCAGCAGAACAGAACAGGACTTCCAATGAGGAAATTGACATCCAGGTTCAGAGCTATATGCAAGTAAGCTTCAAGCAGTATAATTGTGAATGCTCTATTATTCATGATTTACATTTATGTATAAATCTTTCCAAATGTCTCAGGTTTTCTCCAGTGCTTGTCCACAGAGTTTCAAAACCTCCTGCTTTTTCTCAGGGATATAAACTGTTTATGGCTGATTTCAAGTACTTTCTTGAATGGATTATGCATTTTGGAGAAATCAGGTACAGAACTTGTTTTCCTGATGCCTTCACATTTGTGACACATGACAATTACCTGACTGTG
Organism: Geospiza fortis; assembly: GCF_000277835.1. NCBI lineage: Eukaryota > Metazoa > Chordata > Aves > Passeriformes > Thraupidae > Geospiza > Geospiza fortis. The sequence continues at coordinate 736,143 of NW_005054418.1, read as the reverse complement.
GTTCAGCCTATCAAAGGTGCAGCAAACTATGACATAGCATCAAAACATAAACTTTAAATATGTTATTTGTTGGTTACAAGCTGGACACAAGTACTGAATTCCAAATAGATTTGACAATAGTACTTCTTTGTAATCACTGAAGTACTTTATATGTTCTTTATTTGGATTATTTAAGAGATTTAGATATGTTTCTGTAGAATCAGTATCTCTTGTTTCCCAAGGCAACAGACAACAGCAGTGTCAACATTTGCTAAGGTTTCTTTTTAGTATCCTGAATTTTATGGAACTGCTGAAACAGACTATGAATTTTGAAACCAAAATTATCTGCTGGCCAGTGCATGTGAAACAGTGACAGCCTTTTCAATGATTTTTTTGCAATACTCTTTATTGTAAGCAAAATATAGCCAGGAAAATTAAAACCAAAAGAAATCAGCCAACCAACTAAACAAATCCACACAAAACCCATGCCCAAAACAAACTAAAAAAATAAGCCAAAAAAAATCCTCCTATACTTGTGGAGAATCTTACTCATATTCTAAACCTCACAGCTGGATAATATATTTTTTTTTGTTTTATTATGACACATGAGGTATAAGCTAATGGCAAAAATGTTCAGGACTGAAAAAACTATTGCTCTGTAGTGAAAGAAAGGTTCTTGCATTCAGAACATTCTGAAGTTACACATTTGGAAATTTCAGTCCTCCTTTGCCCTACTTCCTGTGTACAGAAAATGATCTTGTAAAGCCTAATCTTCCCTTTTTGCTTCCTTTGCTTCCTACTGTTCCTTAAGTATTTTCCAGAGGTTTGGGTTTAAATCTATCTTTAATAAATAGTACAGAGTATTCTTTTTACGTGGTGGTTATGATCTCATGGAAGTTAAGTCAGGATACTTTAAAGATATGATACATGAATTTAAATATCAGTACATCATAGATTTAATTTTCATGTGAAAAAAGCCCCAAAGGCTGTTTGCAAAACCATTTTTAGGCTCTATTCCCATAAAGTAGCATTTTATCTAGCCTAAATATCTCCATTTCATCCAAATTCCTTAACACTGCCCCATTTTTCTAATGAACATGCATAATGGTTTTGAAAATATTTATCCCATCTCTGTTTATGCCTGATACAAATTTTCGCAGATATTTACTCCTAAAATGAGCTTGGCCCACAGTAATTGCCAAAACTTTATATTTACAAATTAGCTAGGATATTATTTTCTCTTTTCTGTTTTTTCAAGGTTAGTGTCTTTTTTCCCTTGAATACTATTTCCTCAGTGCTGACACCATATCCCAGTGCTTATTTAATTTGCCATAAATTCACAGAAGTTAAAGAAAGAAAAGACTTATCAGGTTATTTTGTCTGCCTCTGTGTCCATTTGGGATTGATCCTTATTGTTCCTTCAAAATGTTTTGATCAGTTTAAGATCAGTTAAAATGTTCCATGTGCTTGGTCTTCTGGCATTTATTACCACTGGGACAGTTTTTTTGTTAGTTTTGGGAGTTTTTTTTCCTGCAGTCTGATAGATTTTCTTTCAGGAAGTTTTATTAAATGTTCTTGGTTTCAAATTGGCATATTCCCTTTCACTGAAATGTGGTCTTATTTTTCTCTCTAGCTTTAGTAGAGCAAGTTAAATCAAGTCAAAGACTCTGAGTCACCTCATTTCCATTTAAACACTCTGTTTCCTTTGAACACTTAATAGTCTGAATTACAAAGCCTAGATCCATAGGTTTCATTTTTTATTTTGTAATAGAATAGTCTCCTGTACTTTCTTGTATTGTCAGTTGCTCCAGTTATATTCTTTACAAATGTACTGTCCTTTATTTTCATTGATTTTACAACCACTTTATCTCATATACCCTCTGCAACTATTTGAGTTACTCAGATTCACAACTCCCAACTGGACTTTGAGAGTAAGCACTTTTGCAGTCACTCTTAAAAGGAAAAAATGGAGTTCAAAATTCCAGAAGGTGTTAATAGGACTTTCCAAAGGTTTTGCACTGAGCACTGTTCAAAGGCTGTAAGTAGTTAGTAGAGAAAGCTAAAAATCTGGGGAAATTTTAACAGCAGAATACAAATCATATTTATCTTTTGAAAATTAGTCCTTAGTTAAATCCCTAAAGATGTTTCAGCTGTGTAGTTAAAATGAAAAACTTCCTTATTTTCCTCTGCTTAGTCTGTGGTCCTTTAACCGTGTATAATTTAAAAGGGACAATACACTTATTTCTCGAGAAAAATTGGTTGACCTCTGGAGACATAAGGACCAGGATGAGAGAAACCTCCTACAGTTTGAAAAGGAAATGTGCAGGAGATTTTGCACCATGCTTCAGAATATGAATCAATAGGCTGAGTACTGCTACTGGTGTTGGTGTTCAGGGGAGGTTTTTGTGGATGCCAGACTAAATACGAGCCAACATTGTGCTCCCGATAACACAAACCACAAGCTGCATTTCTTTGGTAGGGCTGTGGTTTGCACAGCAGGGCTGCGGCTGTCATCCTTCAGTCACTGACAGTGATGCTGCAATGGGAATGGTAGTAGGACACCAGTTGAAGAGAAACAGAAACTGGAAGGAAACTCAGATGAATAGCAAGATATTTAAGAACCTACAATATGTATGATGGAGACATGATAGGAGGGCTGGTCATGTTTAGTCTGACAGAGAGGTGAGAGGCTACATGATGATCTAACAGTTGCTTACATTTACCTTAAAAGTTGTTACAGTAATGATGGATCAAAACTTTTCCCAATAGTATCAGGCAAGAGACAGTAATCACCAATTATTGCTTGGGAGTTACAAAGTGGACATTAAGAAAAAGCTCACCACAAGAGGGTAAGAAATAGAAATTGTTGTCCTGACAGATGAGTCAATCAGCCCCTAGAGATCTTCAAGGGTCATCTAAACAAAGTTGTAGCTCACCTAGTCAGTCATTTGCAATAGGTCTCTTTCAATTAAAAGAGGACATCCTTATGTCATTTTTCATCTAATATTTTTGTGATTCTGAGAAATTCTGAATTCTGCAATTCTGAGAAATCTAGAAATCAGAATGAAGACAGAAACAAGCTCATGTTTCCTGAGCTTTTTGTTGGGAAGTATTTTTGGTGTGTTGTCAGCACACTTCTGCCCTGATTCATGTCTATACACCTCTTGTCCTAAACTAATGCCCTGAAGTCTTTGTATTGCTAAAGTGATGGTCTGTCTTGGGCATCAATGGATGTGAATTTATTTGTGCTTGTTTTGTGCACATGGTTTGACTTAAAACAACTCAGCAAAACGTTGCTGCCAGTGTGGACCTTAACCTTGAATAGAACCTTCTTGTTCTTGTTATATCTTTGGCTTTCCACATAATTTTAAAAGAAAATGTCGTAATTGTGGATCATAACAAATATTGTTGATCAAAAACAAACTGATTAAAGAGACTATCCGGCTCACCAAAATATTTTAAAGAAGAGCACTTTGCACCCTCAGATTTATTATCCATTTCTACTATAGCCATCAAAGGTAATATTCCCATTAACTTGAATAGTTAGGGATCAAGCTCTTGTAGAGGTTCATTAAACAGCAATAATAACTGATGAAGAATGGGTCAACAAAATTTTGCCCATTAAATTCCTTATCCTCTGTTTCTTTTCTAGCTATAAATTATATCAAATTTTCTAAATACGACCCCAAATGCCAGTGCTATCTTCAAAAAGAGAAATTTGTGGTTTTTTTTTAAATCAGGGAGGAATGTAAGGAAAATATAGATGTTTTTCTTATTTGAGGTAGGTATGAACTTGCATGGAGCAGTACAAAACCAATGGCAAGATTATCTCATTGATCAGAAGAGAAGTCATATGGTTAATTAATTAAGCCTGACACATATTAAGAACTCAGAGTCTGGAGAAGGTTCAGTGATGAGTTGCACAGAGCTGAAGCATATGGAAGTCATAAACATCTGTTTGTTCTAGAGCAGAATAAAAAGGTTTACATTTGATAAAGGATATGTCTCTAGTGAGTTTGCAGATTTTTAATATCATTTAGAGAGATTAATAGATTAGCTAAACTCCTAATTTCACTCTTTAGTGGAAATTTTATATTCCTGCTTCATGTCTGGGAATGTAAGTTACAAATCTGGGTATCATACTATATAATGAATAGGTGGATTTACCAGGTAACAGAAACATAGCATATTCTTTGGTCTCAAAATGTTCTATAGGTGTTGGGTAATTAATATGCAGAAGAAACTTGTAAAAAATATAAATCTATCAAGGTAGAGACTCTAAATGACTTTCCATAAACTGCAGAGAAAATAACTTTAAGAGCCAAGATTAAAAATGTTAAAAATTCGGCTTTTTGCCCTGTAGTCAATGTACAACCTGGAGAAGATTTGAATTTCAACTTTTATTTTATAAAGAAATTATATCTTCAAGGTTTATCATAGCAACTGTTTGAAATTACATTGACTTAAAATATAATACAAAATAAGATCCCTATCATATTTATTTTGAGGAAGGTTTCAATAACTATAACAAAAGTTTTAATGTCTTAAGACATCTGGTAAGAAAACACAAAATGCAGGTAAAATTTTAGATAATTTCTTTCCTGTCACTTGTCTCCATCAAACTCTAAAATAACTCCTTCTTTCTGAGAAACCTTTTCTTTTGGGTAACACTGAAAACCCTCAAGAATTGAAATAGTATCTTTGAGTTCTTTAAATTTATTAGACTTATATAAAAATATGTCTGATTTAGAGACTATTCATATCAACTTTTCTCTTTATGCTTGCTGTGGAAAAGAAGTGGATGAGAAACTATGAAAAACTGCTCCAGCATGATTCCTTTCCATGGGCTGGTCACAGAATAAGCCTGTACACAGTGTGGGCCAACTGTGTCTAGGTGGCTCTATTTAAGGGGGAAACTCGGAACAGCTGACCTGCAGGGGTTCCTTTCAACTTCAATCATTCTGTGATTCTGTAGAAGTGACATTTTTTATTTAAAACTTAAATAACACCAAAATACCTTTGGCTTTTAGGGGGTGATTGGGGTGGGATTTGTCAGGCAGTGAACTCTGATAATTCCGAAAAGACCACTATCATATGTATTTTAAGGCTGATTGCAATGCAGAGGTGAAGATGATTTTGTTTACTAAAAAATTATTTTATATATGCATAAAGGAGTAAAGATTTGGGTTGCTTGGTTGGTTGGTTTTTTTCCCAGGTGGAGTAGATGTTTAGAATACACCATTTATGTAGGCGTAATGGGATGAGGTTTTCTAAGGAAAAGGTACATGGTGAAGTTCAAAAGAGAACATAGGAATGATGCCATTCTGGAGTGAGTAATGCACAGATCACAGATCCCTGTGAAAGAAAGCAGTTACTGATTTTGTGCTCTGAGTGTCCTACTGTCCTGGGAGGTGTATGAAACAGAAATCAATCCACATCCTTTGGTATAAAGCTCCAGTTAGAAAGAGGAACATGAGAAAGTACCATTCATCTTTTCTCAAAACCACATGGTAATAGATTTCCATTGCCATAGAATCAAAATCTAATTGTAAAAACTAGTTACCAGGTTTTCAAAATTCACCTTTATAAAGGGAATCCATAGATGTGACATCAATATTTACAAGTTTTGCCTTTCTTTATGACTTTCATTCCTGTTTACCTGGTTTAATTTAAAAAAGCAAATATGATTTGTTTATCAATAGTTTATGTTCCATTAAAATTTATGTTCCAAAATTGAAATTACAGTCTTTCCTTTAGAAAAAATTGTCATTGTGGAAGTTCCATTACATATTAGTTTATGTTGATTCTTCATGGGTTTTATATAAACAAAATATTTTCCTATCAGACACTTTTTTTGTCACTGTATTGGCCTCAATGTGAAATCAAGGACAGTACTGAAAACTGCAGTTAGCACCTTTAATTATTTTGATTTTTTTCAGATCACTTTCCAATTTTGTCAGAGGGATTTCTTTCTATACTCCTATTTATGAAGCTACCTGCACCAAAGGTCTGCAAGCTCTTCAAATAATAAAATTTTCTGTCATTTTGATTCTTATTTTATGAGCTTTTGAGACACTATTCCCAGCAAAAGTTACTTGTTGCCTACATGTCATTTGTAGTTTAGATTCTCGGTGTGAAAAGTACCTTCCACTAGCTTTTAAATCAAAATTACCACCAGTGTCAGATTCCTGGCAATCACAGCAATTCAATTATTTCCTGATAGCAGAATGACATATTCTCCTGACTATGTTTTCATTAAATACCTAAAAGCTATAAATCCCAGCAATTTTTCATTCTTCTGTGTAATAATCTATAGTCTGTCAGAAAGATTTAGTCTTTTGTTATAATAATAACTATATTTATTTTTCAGTACTTCATAGTAATGGTCTATATACAATGCCCTCCAACACAAAGATTGAAACTTGGTACAGTGTAATTGTAGCTGTCTTGTATTACTTAGGCACTTAGGTTCATAATTTATTATCAATTTCTATTCTAAACATCTATGTGTAATAACGTGCCTCAAAGACTCAGTTGGTGAACTTCCCAGACTGATGAGACCAGCAGCAAATATTGGCTTGACAGCAAAAGCCTAAGAATTCTGCTTGCATACATGGTGCCTTCTCTTGCTAGCACTGAACCTAAAAACAAACCATAGACACTCCCCTGTTTGGGCTTTCTACACATGTGCTTTGCAGATGTGTCATTATCCTATCTGCCATCTGCTTTTCTATTATGGAAAATGAGATATATTGACAAAATCCTGATGGTAGCCCATATTAGACATTTGAGAATATTTAAAAAATGCTATTTTATTTGAGTATTAATTTTGGATACGCCTAGGAATTTGGCTTGTCACTTTTTTTTTCTTGGTTGGTTTTGGTGACAGTTGTAAAAGAGACAAATAATGCTCTTATCTAATAGGCAATTTGTTCTCCAGAAGGTTCTCTTATTACATGTCTTTTTGTATTTATACATAAACATTTCATTTATGCAGTGAATTATTCTCTATATTTTCTCCAGACTTTTCATCTTTGTAGCTGTGCAGAAAAATATTGCTTTTTAAATTTCTTAGATTAATATTCAATAACAACCTACTTATTTTTTATTATTTTTTTATTTATTTCTAAAACACTCGTTTTTGAGAGTGAAGTAATCTTAATTTGTTCATTTGTTCTACTACTCCCACACTATTGTAATTCAGCTCCCATGGAGTGTCAGCAGAAATCTATTTATCAGCTGCATCTTGTTCAACATACCATTGCAGGGTTCCTAAACAGCAACAACAAAAATCACATTCCATTACATTCTATCAGACATTCACTGGCTCCCAGATTGAGACAAAAATTGTTTTTGTGGTGCTGTCTTGTGGCTTGCCCTTCTCTTACCTTTACTACCATATGTTTTTTCTTCACTTTTAATCAACCTCAGCATATTCTGAACAAGCAAAATCCAAATTTCTGTTTACCCCCTACAGACTATTAATGAAGGTCTCATTTTTACGTATTTTTTCCTATAGCTTGGCTATAAAGAAGTAGTTTATATATATAAATGTATTATGCTGTTTATTTGCTTATGAAGGTAGATGATGCAGGAAAGAGGAAGGAAGGGAAGAAAAGCTTCAAATTCAGAGAAAAACCTTAAGGATGAAATTGAAAAACAGGAAATATAACAAAGGCACCCTTTATAAGACATTGCATATGAGTCCTAAACACATTAATATGATCTGTGCTACCATTACTTCTGTCCCCAAAAAATCCTCAGTAAAGAAAGTTTCAAGCAACATCAAACAGAGGGACGATTTCAAGAAGATCAAAAAGTTATAATCAGCATATTTAATCAATGCTTCTGAGTATATTTGCAATAGAGGACACTGTTTGGCACAGACATAGAGAATACTTTATCCTAGATGACTGCAGAGTCTGTGTGGCAAAAGGATTAAGTTAACTGGGGACATTCAGAAGAAGTAAATCTCCAGGATCAGGCAGAATTCAAGCCAAGTTATTTACAGGATAAGAGAACTAATGTCATTCACAATGGAGGGAGATCAAAAATGAAAGTCTCTAAAGACTAAGAAGGTGAAATAAAGAAGCAAAAGCAATACTATTGCTTGCAGCCACTGAAAGACAAGTCTGATGAGCAAAAACCAGGACTGCGACATTGTGCAATGTGTGAAAGGAATTTTATAAGGGAAAACAACAACAACAAAAAAACATTGAGTTTGGAGTTATGTTGATTTTCAAGTAATGCACTTACCAAAAAAAATAAAAAAGGTCAGTGCTTATTTTATCCTACCTGCTTATAAGTCAGATGACTTGGCCTCTTGTGGAGACAATGTTAGTGTGCACACAAAGTGCCACTAAAATTCTCTGCATGAGACCTTCCATTCACCAAACCTAGCAGTACCTGAAGACTAGCCCTTAACACTATTTCAATATGATGGATATCTCAAACATTATATTTTGTAGGATCAAGATCTATTGTTTTTAGGCTCTCAGTAGTGTTTCACAATAAGTAACATATAAGGTATTTTAAATTTCAAGCCATTCAATGGAATTATTCCTCAAGGAAATCAGCTGCTGCTACTATGCATCACCATTTTATTTCAAATTCATAAATCTGTATTGATTTTTTGTGGCATATAATATTTGGGTAATAGCTCAAACAAAACCCATCTGGCGTATTCAGCTGGGGATGCTGAATTTAGTGAATCAGACTGAAAAGTTACAATATGCGGTGTCAGAAACAACATGTCAGCTATTCAAGAGGTAATAATTATGGGCACAAAAGGAAAGAGAAATAAAATTATAATTTAAATATAAAGAGATGAAGCAACAAAACAAAGTAAGAGTTTATTGCACAAAATAACAGTCTAGGTTTGAGGAAGAAGAGCGCTTAATAATTAATAAATATATGGGGTGGCACTTGATTTACAAAGCCAAACAAGAAATTTATTACACCATAGAAAGCAGAGAGATATTGCTTGGATTTCCTAACCTGTATTCTAAGTACTAAAGTGAGTGTTGCAGATATGTGATATTCATGAAGTTCCTGCAGTGGAAGGAATATCACCACATTTGCTTATAATGTAGTGTTTAGTTCAATGATAAAGGCAACAAAATAAAAATACATCTAGAGTAGTTAAAGAACCCTCTATTAGAACTCAGAAAAATACATATGTCAAGTATCACCCTCTGGCTTCTCTTCAGGCATGAATGAATATGTAATCTTTAATTCCTAGTCAGTTTTTGGCAAAATGAAGTTCAGCAAAATTAATCTGGTAGTAAGTAATGAGTAAGGAAAACTAAAGTAGTTTTAGTTTTTTCCTCTTTTAAAGCAAGTGGCACACGCCCAGTTAATCATATAGTAAGGCTGTTGTCACAACAAAAATTGGTAAATTATGGTTTTGGAAAGGTGTAGTTAGGGATATGAAATAATGGCAGACATTTGATCAGTCTCTTAAGCTAGGCTGGAACATGTATATAAGAACTGCTGGTGTTTTGTAGTGTGGAGTGCATCTCTAGATAATAGCATTTTATGACAATACAGAGAGAAATTAAGTACTATATGTGAAATAACTTATAGTTTTCTTTTGTATTAGATGAGACCTACTCTGTCAGAAACATGGTTCTAATACATCCATACATAACAAGTTTGGGGATTTTTTTTGAAATTTTTGTTGGGTTGGTTGGTTTTTGATTTTTTTTCTAAATAGACAGTGAAATATAGCAGGGAACCTAGAGAGGATGGGAGCTTTTTGAGAGTAATTATTTAAGCTGTCTCTAAACACTTCATAGGAGATAGGCTATACGCCTGAACTATATGGTAGTTGAAAACAATGGGAATTTATATTACTGATTAAAGATAAAGAGATTTAAATTTGGGGAAAAATGGACAATACTTGTGCAGCGACAAGAGTACATATCTTACCATGACTTCGCTGAAGTTAGTAATTCAATGGTTAGATAAGATGTTCAAACTAAGAAAAGAATACAAGTACCTTCCAACCACAACTTCTAATCTTAACAGTATAAGAGCTTGATGTATTGGTGAATTAAGATCTCTACTGGCACAATATTTCTGTGCTTTTATCCTAGCTCTCAATTTATAATAAATTTTCAGATTACCCATATGGTAAAAGATAAACTTTTCAACTTGGTAGCCCAATTACATTAATTTCTGTTCTTTTTAAGAGACATCCTCAAATTTTTATTCAAATATTTGATACAAAAAAGAGTAAACCCAAAACTACTGCATTGCAACATTTAAATCAGAAAATCGTATTTAATAGTATTAATTTCAGCATCATGGTGGGAGACTGCCATCTGTCCTCTGTTTCATGGCGTTATCAGGAGCTTTTGAGGAAATATGAAAAGAAGATGGAAACATTATAGCACTTTCATTCTGAATTAATTTTGCAAGTAAAGAGCCATACTGTTTATGATTTCTGAAAAGTCAGTTTGATTCATTATAAATGAGTAACAAATAACTGAACAGCAAGATAACAGCGAATAAAAAATCCATTTATGTCAAGAGAGAGCTTTATTACTGACTGTAACAAATATAAGATTTAACCCAGTAGAAACTGGGTTTCTCACACTGAAAATTAGTGTGAGATTTTTGATGTCCTGATTTTTTGTTACAAAAAAGTTATACAAAATTTAAACCAGAGCCTCAACCTTTGAGGATGCATACTTAAGAAGAAAATTTTGTCAGTTTAAGGATCTACTTATTTTCTTTCCTGGAATGTTTCAATTGAAACAAAATTTATATGGGAGAGCACAGAAATTTTGTTTTTCAATTTAAATTAACAGCTGGAATCCTGAGTACACACACAGAGAAATACACATTGCTTATTAAAACCAGTGTGCTAGTTCTCAATGATTGCATCTTAATATACATCTTTGTTTCAAAACATTAGTTCAGAACTGAATGTTAACTCAAGGACCTGTTTGCCCCATATAATTTAGTTATATGTTTGAACTGCATAAAGAATTTCTGAGCAAGGTGGTATATTCACATTGACCAGCAGTGAAATAGCATTTAGAGGCAAAGATAATTTGCAATTCTGCAGCATTGGTTTGTTTGCAGCTTTTTAGTACTTCTTTATGATGCTTCATTGGACAGACACCAAATACAGCCTAAAAAGGTAGATTTTGGAAAATAGGGTTCTAAATAATTTTTGTATTCTTAAGGTAAATCTAAATGCGTTGTTTGAGCACATAATTAATTTACAGTCATATTTAGAACTCATCACTTTGACTTTTGCACTTTGCATTTCCCTTATTTTGGAACACATTTTCATGTACAGAATTGGCACCAGAGTTACAGCGTTAAAAATGAAGCATCAAAAGTGCAGTCTGATGCGCTTGCAAATGAGGTTTCCCTCTGCTGAAGCCCAGACAAATTCAAGTGATGGTGTGCGTGTTTGTTATATCCTCATGACTGGGTCAGGACTTAATCTAGATGTGGATCCAACTAGAGGGGCTGAGA